>NC_059301.1:27895749-27915749 GCF_017591435.1 Portunus trituberculatus
GTAAAAGTGAACACATCTTTTAATAATCCTTTATTCGTCCTCATTTATGCTACTTTAGTCAAGATGAAACGAAGAAAAATGGATAAAACTGAGCGATAATGACTGAACTTAAACATCGGGGTCATGTAGCGCCATAGGGTTGACGAGAACTTACAGTTGTCATAATGATGACCAAGAGACTCCAGCACTCCAGCTTGTACCGCTGTTGTGCGTGATGATACTTGAGTCCACAGCATACAGTAAGGAATATAGCTGCGTAAATAAGGCAGTGATAAGCAAGGAGTATACACGGGGAGGGGCACGGCGAGTAATGAGGGAATGTTTGCACGGCCTCAGTGTCGACAAAGAAGCCATTTCGCCGGCCCGCTGCTGCAGGCCCACCACTCAGAAACTCCTGCCAAAATAGCGCAGAGAAAAAGATTAAACCTCCCCTTTCTCTCTCTCTCTCTCTCTCTCTCTCTCTCTCTCTCTCTCTCTCTCTCTCTCTCTCTCTCTCTCTGGTTTATCGTGTGACCTTCTAAACTACGAATAGTCAAACATATCGGTCAGTGATAAAATTTGGCAAAGAATGATGTTCTGAGTCACTATTATTTTTTTCTTTTATTTCCAAGTCAGGCAAATGTAGATATTTTTCATTAATATTTGCACACGAGTTAAATCTAGTTGCTTTATGGCAACGAGGTCCATGTATTTTAGTCATTCAGTCATCTAACTCTGTATATGTAATTAAGTTGCCCTTAGATTTTCTTTTCTGTTTTTTTCGGTAAGTAGAACATATTCAAGGATTTTATGTAACTTCTTCCTAAGAATTAAACATTTGGTATTTTGAGGCTGCGAGTCACATTCGTGATATTGAAAAAAGATACTTAACCATGTGTATGATGAGCCAGATGTTTTTAACTTGGTTCTTTTTGTGTGTGTCACATATAGAAGTAGTTTTTTTTTCTCTTTCATTCCCACCAATGTGTTAGACATTTTGTTGTTTTAAGGCTCTGGGTCGTGTTCACTAGAATCATTAAATCTAACAGCGTCTGGATAAATCTGAAGTTTCTGACTTCACTTTTTTCCCTTTGTTTTTACATTCTCATGCTCAGACTGTTTACAGAATCAACAACAAAAAAAAAAGTTAAACGGCGGGACGCGCGAACACTGCTGGAGGAGGATTGGAGGCTATTCGACTAAGCGGATTTTAATTGTTGTTGCAGGATTGCCGCTGGTGGGCCGCGCCAGGCTCGGCCGATACCTGTGCTTGTCTACACCGGTAACTGCCTATGTGTACGAAAAAAAAGATATGTTTATACATATATATCCTTTTTTCGACGGGAATACTGATATACAGTTAGTTGCTGGGTGTCTGTGAAGAGCTTGCCTAGTTCAGGAATGTTCATTAGATTCCGTGTCTACTTACGTGTATAATAAAAAAAGAAAGGACGTTGTTAGGAAACGTTTATGAAGACTGACGCAAGTGGTTACATCGATAAATGCATACATATCTTTGAAAGAATACTATATATGTTTCTTTCTTTTTTTTTCCTTTCTTTTTTTGATTGAATACAAATATATAAATCAACAGTTACAAGGACGTTGTTAGGAAACGTTTATGAAGACTGACGCAAGTGGTTACATCGATAAATGCATACATATCTTTGAAAGAATACTATATATGTTTCTTTCTTTTTTTTTTCCTTTCTTTTTTTTTGTACGTAGATGTAGATATGTAGACAGAAATTACCAGAACGTTCTTACGAAATGTTTGTCATGATATTGGCTTATATAGACTGTGTGCATGTTTGGCAGAAAAAGTAGTATGATATATTTATTTTTTTCGACAAAGATAAAACTTTCGTAGGCAGACAATTAACAGGGAGTCCTTGGGAAATGTCTGTGATTTTTAATTTTTTTTTACCATTATGTAATTGTGAACGTGTCGATTCCCGAAAAGTGTACTGATTTGAGGATAAGTGTCTTGAAACTAGTTTGGTAATGGTGTCACTGGATTTAATATATCCCTTTTTGTGTTGAAGCATTACACTCTTCACAATACTGACACACGACACCAACAACAATAACAACGACAACAGCTGGCAATTATGTACGGCACTACTTAACATTATCCTGCATATTTACTCATAAGTATATATATATATATATATATATATATATATATATATATATATATATATATATATATATATATATATATATATATATATATATATATATATATATTTTTTTTTTTTTTTTTTTGTAATTTTTTAATCTGCTTACGGAAAATCTTTTCATCTGTCTTTTCATCTATTTATCAATTTATCAATCTATTTATTTATTTATTTATCTATCTATCTATCTATCTATCTACTTACCTATCTATTTATCTATTCATTTATCTATTTTCTATTTATTTCTATCTGTGTATCTACTTATCCATTAATCTATCTATCTACCTATCTACCCATCTATCTCTCTGGTCAATTGAGATGTGCGGCGTGGTGATTGTGGCGTCTGATTGAAGTATTGACGCCAGTATTTGCTCTCCTCCTCGTCCAGGATTTGTCAGGAAGCAGCCACTGGCGGGGCAGGCGTGAGGCGCGAGTCCGACGGGTCAGGGATGCCAGCGGAAATATTTTCCTTCAAACGATACACGAAAAAAATAATAGATAAAATAAGTATGAAAAATAAATCTATGAAAAAAGATGTTAAAGGCGCAATAATCATGTTTTCTACGCACCCTATTATCAAAATGGTAAATAATTATTAATCACCGCAAGGCTGCTTGACTGAACATGATTCCCGCTTCATAACACCAAACATAAATAAAAAAAAAAAAAATACTTGCAATTATTGCTGTGAAATAGTTGTTGTGGATTCATCAAATATATAATTAACATTATTACTCGTTTATACGGAGAAAGAGTCAGGTGTCTCTCATCTATCTCTATATCCGGCAGTCTCTCTATTTACATTATCTATATACCAGACCAGCAGTCTTACATAAGGAGGCCCAGGTAAAACGTCACACACTCAAGCACACAATATTCACTCTCTTAGTTTCGCCAATACTAAAAACACAAACACACACACACACACACACACACACACACACACACACACACACACACACACACGGCCCGGTAGCTCAGTAGTTAGAGCGCTGGCTTCACAAGCCAGAGGACCGGGGTTCGATTCCCGGGCCGGGTGGAGATATTTGGGTGTGTCTCCTTTCACGTGTAGCTCCTGTTCACCTAGCAGTGAGTAGGTACGGGATGTAAATCGAGGAGTTGTGACCTTGTTGTCCCGGTGTGTGGTGTGTGCCTGATCTCAGGCCTATCCGAAGATCGGAAATAATGAGCTCTGAGCTCGTTCCGTAGAGTAACGTCTGGCTGTCTCGTCAGAGACTGCAGCAGATCAAACAGTGAATTACATACACACACACACACACACACACACACACACACACACACACACACACACAGATTAACACTGAGCAAAGGAAGATGCAAGTGCCAGGTAATTCTCGCCATTCAAGGTGAGCCAAGCTCGTGAGTGTAACCTTACCGTAATGTTCAGGAATACAAGGAATTCAAGTCACCTTTCCCTTCGTTATATTCCGTATTTGACATTTCTATTGAAGCGCTGGTCAGTGTTCATATCGCGGCTATATAGATAAGAGAAGCAAAAAGGGACAAAGAATATATAAGAGAAAAAAAGGAAATGGGACGGGAATAACTCAGGATCGTGTATGGAACAATAAATTCGTCAAAGAAAACCATAACTGAAAATGATTTTCTTTGTATCAACGTAAAGTGATAACAAAAGTGATTAGGATTAGAAAATGAGCAGCAAGACAACTTTTGGAGGCCTCGAGAAAGTAAGCACCTGCAGTAATGACACTGGATTTAGAAGTAGACTATTATGAAACAAAATGTCCAGAGCATCAGGTAGATTGAGCTCGCAAAATGCAAATTAGCGAGGCATTGAGTTGGCGGCGCAGCGAGTTATCTCCCTCCTATAATCCAAGGCCCTCCCAACGACCTCAAGTCAGGCGGAGGAACCGAGACGCTCCCAAGACATCATGACCATAACGAGGCCCATCGCGCCGCGGTCCAAGCTATTCTTGCGCTCCCCTTAAGCTCACCATTTTACATCGGCCCTCGCGACGCCACAGAAACACGCAGCCTCACATACAAACACAAACACACACACACACACACACACACACACACACACACACACACACACACACACACACACACAGCAGTAGCAACAGCAGCAGCAGCAGCAGCAACAATACACATGCATTCATAAAGTTACTGAATGCCTCACTCGCTGTACATGCCGCTTGAATGGCTTTCGAAGGTGAATAATGGAGGAGAAGCTTGGGGCTTGGGGCGGTGGCGGCTGTGGGAGGCGCAGCACATGCTGGCTGGTCTGGTATGCGAGGCAACAGCTTGAAAAGAAAAATACCAGTGGATTGCCTTTTTTTATGTTTATAGATGACATTTGCCTTCATTAAACGAGGGTATTCAAGGGAACGACAGCAGGGAGCAGGCGGCGTGATGAGTACGAAAATGAGAGGACATGTGACGGTATGAAAATGTGAGGGGGTGACGGGGTGACGCCTCCGCCTATAGTCTGACGGTAAGGGAGCGTGGCAGGGAGCAGTGCTGATTCCATTTGAGTCGCACCGGGTGTCAAGGTTATCGACACCTGGATGTGAGGGTAACGGATGTGTTTTCCGGATCGGCAGCGCGTGGGATGCGGGACGAAGGTGAGCTGTGTTGCCTCGACTTTTCTCATACACTCCCTCAGTGCTCCTTGCTAGCATCCTGTCTGTCCTACAGCCTCGCCTTCACTCCATGCCTGTCTTTGCTGGGCCCGCCTCTCCTGCACATAGGAAGCACACTTACACATTTATTTTTTTCTCAAGCATATCAAGCCACCAAACAGTATTCACTACCCTGTCCACAAAATAGTAGCTTAACAATACCACGTTTCGTGCCTCAAAGCAACCCGGGGCTCGATTGTACCCAAAGACAAACCCTCTTCCATTGTTACACTTCCCCTTAAACACACACACACACACACACACACACACACACACACACACACACACACACACACACACACACACACACACACACTCCCTCAACCCTCCCTTCCTTTACTGCTTTCCCCTTTGGGAGGCTACCAGCAACTCTTCGTTAATGGTTCGCACGCCACAAACACCAAGCAGACTAACAAAACATTGCCAGTTCACAATAAGCATTTAGGCTCGCAGCAGGGAGTGACAAAACACTGCTGGGCTGCGTGGGGCTGCTGACGCCGTAAAGACCAAGTGGCGACTGGAAAAAAGGAAAAAAAGTGGAGCTGAAGTCAAGGCAGGGCGGAACGAGGGTCCTTACTGGGAAGCTAAAAGGATGTGGTATTATTAAAGGGGACGGTTATGTTGAAAATGGTCCTCTTCTTCAAACATTAACTTTTAAAACATGAAAAATTAAAGTAGATTTTCGATCACTCACGATTTGAAGAAAATTTAGGTAAATGTACTAAGAGAGAAACTATGCTAATTGCTGGAAGAAAAAAAAAAAATGCATTTTCAAACAGCTGTAAAATGTGACTTTAGCAATTTGTTTATAAGAGTGACAATTCGTAAATCTAAAGGAAACAGGAATCGGGGTGTGGAAAATAGTTAGGTGTTTACTGATACACACCATCTACCTACCTACATATACACGCCCTGTACACTTTCTATACATGCATGATTCAGGAATTAATTCAACCATATCAATGTTTCTTTTCAGTCTCTATTTTTTCTCCTTGCCAGTAAGCACTATTTCATGTCACGTTTAGTAGCCTCCAGAAACCGATAGTCAGGCAAAAAAAAAGGTAATTCATCCATTCATCCAAATATTAATTCATTCGCAGTTATTCATTCATCTGTTATTTCATACATTGTTTTTTTTGTCTTACACTTGAAGAATAGTGTATCATTTCATCCATTCCTTCATTCAGCCATCCATACCTACACTTTTTGCTTACGCTTTAAGAGTAGACAGGGCAAGCAGTCAAAAAATTAAGAAAAAAATAGAGAAAGAATCCCACTCAACACTGCATTCCTTCGTGAAACTCAGATCATATCGCACTAAATCAGAAGTGAAGAGATATGAGGGAGACAATGCTCTCATATGGAGGAGCTAGGGAACAGAAAAGAGGCAAGTGAGAGAGGACATGAGAAGCGGGAAATGACGCAAGCCACTAGACTGCCGTCCTCGAATCCCTAAAAAAGGAAGAGACTGTTGGATAGGGAGAGGTTGATTGATAGATTACGGCGCCACAACAACATGGTAAGATGGGGCCATGGGGAAGGGAATTGTTCATAAGGCGAGGAAGAAAATGCGTGGATGGAGTTCTGAATGTGATAGAATAAGAGAAGGATATGAGTCGTCACCAGCACCACTAAAGAAAGGTTATGGTGGCGTGACAAGGCCATCTGTCTGCCAAGAGTGTCTTCCAACTAACACCAAGCCTGACGCAGCACGGCACTCAAATGTCACTTTCTCTCTCTCTCTCTCTCTCTCTCTCTCTCTCTCTCTCTCTCTCTCTCTCTCTCTCTCTCTCTCTCTCTCTCTCTCTCTCTCTCTCTCTCTCTCTCTCTCTCTCTCTCTCTCTCTCTCTCTCTCTCTCTCTCTCTCTCTCTCTCTCTCTCTCTCTCTCTCTCTCTCTCTCTCTCTCTCTCTCTCTCTCTCTCTCTCTCTCTTGAAAACTCCTGTAACTTCCAGTAGAGCTAAAACATTTAACATGACCTATTTCTCTCGTTTTTTCATTGTCTTTCTTTTTTACTGTTTTTTTTTTCCATTGAGGATGCAGAATTCTTGTTAAACTACCGTTGGAAACATGAAAATATCCTTGGAAACTCCTGTAAATTTCAAAGCATTTGAGATGAGAGTTAAAACGTGATATACTCGCAATTTTTCTCTTCGATTGTGTCTGTGTCTCTCTCTAAGTATTATTATTTTTTCCCCTATTGACGAAGCTGAATCCTTATTAAACTATCACTAGAACCATGAAAAAACTCTTAAAAAACTCCAGTAACTTCCACAAGAGCCTGTTAAAGCAGTCGAGATATGAACTAAAACATTCCAGAACACGAATCCATCATCCTTCGTCTCTCTCTCTCTCTCTCTCTCTCTCTCTCTCTCTCTCTCTCTCTCTCTCTCTCTCTCTCTCTCTCTCTCTCTCTCTCTCTCTCTCTCTCTCTCCTGACGCGTTGAAGGAATATCACGCTACATACCAGAATGAAGACAGACTCTTGAAAGATTATGATGAAAAATATTAACCTATCACTGTGCATGTGTCTCTGATCTGCTGAAGAAAGGAAAGGAGAAGAGAGGGTGGAGGTAGGCGTATCAAAGGCAGAGGCAAAGAACAGGAAAGAAGACAAGGGATTCTTGAGCCGGGATGAAGCAGAGGGATTGGCAGCGAGGAGGTGACTGACACGAGCCTTGATGGAGAGGGAGAAAGGGACTGGCGGACTGGAAGAAGGAATGACGGTACGGTTTACGGTGGGAACAGCGGCAGTGAGAGGTGGACATGATTTTGGAAGAGAGAGATTGAGGGGAGAGTCAAGGGAGCACTAGAGACACAAAGGTGAGTGAAAGAGAGAAAGAGAGAAAGGGGAACAGAAGGGAGGGAGGACATATAGGATGTAAAAGTCTAAAGGGAAATGAGGAAGAAACAATGGTTAGAGCTTCTCGACGGGCTTTCTCCGGGAATTAAGTGCCGGCCGCAGCTCGAGCACTCCCTCGGGGCTTTGGTCGTACATCCTTGTTAGTGCCGCAAGTCGCCCTCCCGCGGGCCACACTTATTGACCTTGTCGCTCGCTGCCGCCTTGTTAACGCTAAGGGCACGAGAAAGTCCTCAGCCTCCTTAGGGAAATGAAGTCACCACACAGGTTTTCAGAACATACACAGGAAAATAATGACAGGGAAAAGAAAAAAGGGGAAGGAAGACAGCGAAGAGAGAGAGAAGACGAAAAAGAGAAAAAGTAGGAGGAGTAAAAGTAGTGTTTAAGCATTACATACATCTGGTCTGTTTCTGTTTCCCGGCACCGCGCTCTGTCGCTTACACGCTTGGAGAGAGCCTCTCCGAGGGGAAATGAAGGTGCATCGTTTAGCTCGCCTGCGTAGGGAGGCAACGCCGTGCTCAGCCTCAGGACTTTGTCTCTTACGAAGGCCAACTCTCGCCGGACTGTGAGAAACGTTCCCTGTGTTCTTCTCGGGAGGGAAAAAATAGCGAATATTAAATTTAAGAGTGAAACGACTTGCTAACTCGTGACTGGAGAAGAAGCGAGGCTGACGAGGGAGGAGTGAGTCCGCCCGGCAGCAGGAGAAAGAAGGGAACAGGGGACTATTGCTTGATGAGACAATTTATCTCCTGCTCTTCTACTTCTTTCTCCTCCCACACCTTTTATCTTATCTTTTGCCTTTTACTCTCCTTTGTGTAAACAAGGAGGAAAAAAATGTCACGTCACGGACTCTGAGTTTATTTTCTTTTTCTACCATATATATTCTTTAGTCGTCTGGAGGTTTAATGCCAAAAACAATAGCTGACGTGTGCGGCGGTGCGCCAGTGGAGGGTGAAGGAAGGGAGGAAGAGCTGCGCTGGTCTTATTCCTTGAGGAAGTTTAGTGAATACAGAGAGGATTGCTGCGTGTGCCGGCGACCCGCTGACTCAGACGGCTTTATCCCTTCCTCCTTCCCTCCATTCCTCCCTCCTTCCATTCCTCTCATCCTCTTTCCCACACCTTCACCCACCTTACCTTCCTCCTTCCTTTATCCCATCATCTTCGTTTCTAACACCACCAAGCTTCTTTGACCTTGTCTCTGTCTGTCTGTCTCTCTGTCTGGTTAGCTTTCTGTCAATCTGTGACGCTCGCGCACACACACCAACTCACCCACCCACCCACACACACACACACACACACACACACACACACACACACACACACACACACACACTCTCTCTCTCTCTCTCTCTCTCTCTCTCTCTCTCTCTCTAACAAACAAACAAACAAATAGATATAAAAATATGAAGTAGGAATGTGATTAGCATATTTCTGAAAAAAATATTTCAATTTGTCGCTTTCTTTTTCATTTTTTTTTCTATATATTTTTTATGCTTTTCGCTGATCAGTGTGTTGGTTCCAAATATTTTTTGTCTTGGATCTTTCGTATCAAGCTCCATTTTTTGTCCCTCCTTCCTTCTCTTCCTGCTTCCGTGAATCTTCAATCACTTTCATTCCGCTCTAAGATGATTTCCTTCCTTCTTTATATATCCTTTTTTCTATTATTTTCCCCTTTTACTGTCACACACGCATCCTTTCTTCCTTTCTCCTTTAAAATATTTTCCCTCCCGTATATTTTTTCCAGTTTCTCCCTCTTCATTTTTTCCATTCCACAGTATTATTCTTAGATATCCTCTTTTCCTCCTCCTCTTCCTCCTCCTCCACTTCCTCCTCCTTCTACTGCTCCTCCTCCTCCTTTTTTTTCATCCTTTCCCTGTCCGGCCCTTCTCATCAGCATCATCACTCTCCCTTCCTCTTGTCTTTCCTCTGTCCGGTCCTCCAATCATCTCAACATTTTGTAAGTACCTCAGGGAGAGAGAGAGAGAGAGAGAGAGAGAGAGAGAGAGAGAGAGAGAGAGAGAGAGAGAGAGAAGAGGAGAGCCAGCCTAATTGGATCAAGGTGTTGAGGAGGACAAGGGTGTGGTAAATCTCAAGCGCCGCGAGTTTATGGAGGTCGACACAAAGTCTGACGCTGAGGCCAAGCTTGCAGGTGGCACAGGAGAGGTAGTGTAAGCCGCTCCATCATATCACAGGTAGCAAGAAAACACTTTAAGAGGGACACGTGGATAGACAATGACAATGAGATGAAGGATGATATTCAGGTAACTTTTTACAGGCTACGGTAAGTTATTTGCCTCTTCAAGTTATAAATGATTTAGTAAGGACGTACAAGGAAGGCAAGGACGATAAGATGCTGACTAAATTTCTTTCTACAGGTTCTAGTGGAAGATATCTGTGTTTCGAGGTGTGTTTTCTTTTACCTAGATGGTACTTTTACACTAATTAGTGCGGTGTTAATGATAATTTCATGTTGATTCTAAATACAAGACACAATTTGATGAAGAATCGTACCTAAATTGCGTTCATCAGGTTCCAATAAAGTTATGGCGTTGGAGGACATAGTAGACATCTGCCGAAACAATAATTACTCCCACTGGGTCTAATATCACTGGTTTAGGGGATGCTGTGAACTTATCATTAAGGCCAGCTGTAACTTCACTTAACGTTTCCCTTTGTGTCATCTCTCTTCCTTCACACAAAACTACGTGCACCTAGCTCCACATACATTCTTCACTCGAAATTTAAAACTGAAACAAAAGATGACTCATATACCAGCCAAGGAGTCGCTTCTCCATTTGCTTTGTTTAGGGACAGGCACCTCAGCGAGCCTTTTTTTTTTTTTCATAATTTTGTTGCCCTTGATCAATTACCCGTCTTACATAGAAAAGAATAAGTATTTATTCGTGATTCTGTTTATGTAACGAAAATACTGCACCATAAATAGGATAGATATTTAAGGAAGTCTTACTGGTCATTCCCTTGGTATTAAAAGAAAATATATTTTAGTACGCGTATCATCTCAAAGTAGTAGTGGGAACGCATTAACGGAGAATCCTTATACGTCGCAGAGGTAAACACTAATTTCAGACAAGTTTAGGGGATTTAGTTTGCGTTGGATAATTAAAGGAATATATGTAAATTTGTTCCTCCTCCTCCATCTCGTCCCACCTCCCTTCCTCCTCTTCCTCCTTCTCCTCCTCCTCCTCCTCCTTCTCCTCCTCCTCGTCCTCTCCTCCTCCTCCTCCTCCTCCTCCTCCTCCTCCTCCTCCTCCTCCTTCTCCTTCTCCTCCTCCTCCTCCTTCTCCTCCTCCTCCTCCTCCTCCTCCTCCTCCTCCTCCTCCTCCTCCTCCTCCTCCTCCTCCTGCCTCACCTCGTTCTCGTCCTCACGTGTTCAGAACACACACAGATGTATGTCTTCTTCTTTATCCTCAGCTTTAATTTATTTCTCTATTGAGTCACTGCTCCTTTACTGACATGTTCCACCTTTCCTTGTCTTGTGGATGTATTTTGTATGTTACTATCTCTCACTGAAACTAGTATTTTTCTCCTATCCCTGTATGTATGTTGTATGTTTATCTATCTCTCTGAGTATATTATTTGCTACATTTCCTTTCTGGACACACATATGCTGTGGTTTGATATCTCTCTCTGATTTTAGCAACTTCCATCTTTCCGTTGTGAATTTACCTACTTTACATGACGATTGAGACATTAAAATTCTCCACCGCTCTGATAGCTATCTTAGACACTACCCAGCCCCCAGATCTTCCTCATCTTCCTCACTAGACCTCCTTACATTTCCTCCTCCAAAGGGCGGGTCAAGGCCTGGCATAGTCCCTTCAGGACTTTGCTGCTCGGGGAGTAATTAGAAGTGGCGCTACAAAGGCAGAGGCGCGACTAATCATGCGATGTGATCTGTTTACTGTTAACGAAGTGAGCTGCAGTGGGGCGGGTTAAGCCAGCTTCCGCCTCCCTCGGGTGAGCGACACTGTTGATCAAGGGTACCTGAGGCAAAATTGGATCTTGATTAGGACATTATTGGATGATTTAGAGGCATTAGTCAAGTTATGTTATTTGACGTGTAGAGTCTCTCACTCGCAATTACTTATTTCAGTTAACGAATGTAATCAGTTTCTGATATACTAAGCATGGAATACGGCGAAACACATAAACCTGTATTGATTAGTGCCACCTTTAGCTAACAGAACACTAACAATCATCTCGGAGCCAGACAGAAGAGAACGCACTAAATCATAATAAATAGCACTAACAACTTTAAGCATGAGAAGCTTTACACCACGATTATTTCATTAATCTGTATTGTTTGGTATCACTCCCATCTTGAAGAGAGAGAGAGAGAGAGAGAGAGAGAGAGAGAGAGAGAGAGAGAGAGAGAGAGAGAGAGAGAGAGAGAGAGAGAGAGAGAGAGAGAGAGAGAGAGAGAGATACTAAATCTTAACAACAAACACTGATAACCTTAAGCATGAGAAATCTTCTTTACTTACCACCATTATCTTATCTTTATTTCACGACGGGATAATGCAAGTGGCCATTCAGATAAAGTAATGAGAGCACACTTATCGAAAATGTAGAAAACCGTAATGCAAGAAACCTGATGACGAGCTTAGTCTTTGAAACATTGGTAGTGTAATCAAATGAACGGTCGAATGAGCCATTTTATTGTCTCAAATATATTTTGACTCTTGACAGATTTTACCATTATAGCAGCTATTTGGAGAGAGATAAAGACATAGTGAGAAAAACAAAGCATATGAAGCAAAACGTATATTATCTCTATCCCTTGCTGTTAATTTGTAAAACTGGCTAGCTTATTAAATAAAAGTATTATAGGGAAACAAGAACAGTTCTCAGATCCAATAGAAATGTCAAGGCAGGTTTCAATAAGTATTTTCTTCTTAACAGTGTAAAACTCTTATCAAACTATCTATTAGAACTATACATATTCGCTTTAGAATTCCAACAACTTCAACTGCAATCAATAATAGATGAGAGAGAGAGAGAGAGAGAGAGAGAGAGAGAGAGAGAGAGAGAGAGAGAGAGAGAGAGAGAGAGAGAGAGAGAGAGAGAGAGATTATTAGAGAGAGAGAGAGGTTATTATTGTTATTATTATTATTTTTATTGTTATTATTATTATTATTATTATTATTATTATTATTATTATTATTATTATTATTATTATTATTATTATTATTATTATTATTATTATTATTATTATTATTATTATTATTATTATTATTATTATTATTATTATTATTATTATTATTATTATTATTATTATTATTATTATTATTATTATTATTATTATTATTATTATTATTATTATTATTATTATTATTATTATTATTATTATTATTATTATTTTATTATTAATGTTATTATTATTATTATTATTGTTATTATTATTATTATTATTATTATTATTATTATTATTATTATTATTATTATTATTATTATTATTATTAATATTATTGTTATTATTATTTGTTGTTGTTGTTATTATTATTATTATTATTATTATTATTATTATTATTATCATTATCATTATCATTATTAATGCTATTATTATTATTATTATTATTATTATTATTATTATTATTATTATCATTATTATTATTATTATTATTATTATTATTATTATTATTATTATTTTATTTTTATTATTATTATTATTATTATTATTATTATTATTATTATTATTATTATTATTATTATTTTGCTTTTCTTGTTTTTGTTTTTTTGGTTTTTCGTCCTTTTTATATTTTTTCTTTGTCACTTTGCTGATACAACAGTGCTTAAGAAGCGCTGTTTGACAAAATTACATATTTATCCCTAAATTCAATGAACAAATGGGAAACATATTAAAGTGCTTAAAGTAATTAAGAGAAAGAGAAAAAAGTGGAGGTGACGTCATGAAGGAAATTGAGAGGAATTATAGAAGGAGGGAACAAAGGAACAAGTAACCTAATTCATCCTAAAGTTCCTCCTCCTCCTCCTCCTCCTCCTCCTCCTCCTCCTCCTCCTCCTCCTCCTCCTCCTCCTCCTCCTCCTCCTCCTCCTCCTCCTTTTTCCTCCCACTCCCACTGTGAAGTAGGAGGTGCTGATGATGGGTAATGAATGTCAGGTGCCTTCAAACTTGTCATTAGTTCATTTTTCTGGTCAGCTGCAGGTGTGAGAGGACGAGATGGGAGGGAGTGAGGCAGGGAGGGTAGGGGAGAGAAAGAGATCCCGGAAAATTTAGTAGGAGTTTGAAGTTGAAAAAATGGAGAAAATAGAAGGAAGTATAGAGAATGAAAGGAGGGGGATAGTTCAGTTGAGCCAGAGAGAGAGAGAGAGAGAGAGAGAGAGAGAGAGAGAGAGAGAGAGAGAGAGAGAGAGTGTGTTATCTTACGTATAGGGAAATTAATGAAATAAAAAACAAAGAATATTTAGACGGAAATGTAAAGAAAGTGATGGAAAACAGAAAGATGGTTTGATGTAGAGCTGTTTCAAATGATGCAATGAGTTATCGGTAAAGTAAAAAAGAATGTTGAAAAAGGAAGTGGAAGAAAAGAGATGGCAAAAAAACACATGGCAAAGAAAAAGACAAAAAAAAAAAAAGTTAAGAGAGGACTAAAGGAGCAACATTACTGATTGAGAATGAAAATTGGGAGTTAAAAAGTGGTAAAAGAGGCAGTATATCCTAATTAATGAGAAAAATAAACTGTATGTGGATATAAAAAAAATAAGAAAAAAAAAACGTAGTGAACTGGAAGGAACTGACCACAAGAATGAAAAGAATGCGAGAAGAAGAACGCAAAGGAGGAGGGAATATTTGAAGTGACAAGTGGAAGAGAACACCAGCAAAGAAGGGAAATCAAGTGAAGCGATAGAAACAAGTGAAGCGACGAGGACAGAAATAATTAAATCAAACTAAAATAAAAACATGATGAAAAGTAGTAAAAAAATAAATAAACGCTAGATGAGGCTCACTCGTGGCTATGAATGGAAGGATGAAAGCGCTGTTGGGAGGAAAAAGTGTCAGTGGAAACAGTTAATAAGAGGCGAAAAAAATAAGAGAAAAGAGGGAAAGAAAACGGAGTGAGCGAGCGATTTGAGAGAGGGATACTAAAAGTACGTTTCAAATTTTACACAGATTTAGTTAAAAATGTTTACAATTGAACGTTTCCTTTGACGCTGGGAGTGTGCCGAATAGGTTTTGATGACTGAATAGATAGTGACCTCTCTCTCTCTCTCTCTCTCTCTCTCTCTCTCTCTCTCTCTCTCTCTCTCTCTCTCTCTCTCTCTCTCTCTCTCTCTCTCTCTCACTCGTTTATTGTTTTTTCCTTTATAAGTTTATGCCAAAATCCTTTAATTCAACACACACACACACACACACACACACACACACACACACACACACACACACACACACACACACACACACACACACACACACACAGTTTCTTCATTAGGACGGGAGAGTGAGCTGGAAGTGGAGGAAAAAAAAACTGGAAAAGACATTCTAAGTTTTATTTTAATAATGCGCTGCGTTGGATGGAGGGAGGAGGTGTGTGTGTGTGTGTGTGTGTGTGTGTGTGTGTGTGTGTGTGTGTGTGTGTGTGTGTGTGTGTGTGTTGCTGGGATGTTGTGGAGAGAAAGAGTAGCAGAGGAGGGAGAAAATGGCGTGGTAGTATGAGTGTGTTTGGGGGGCAGTGATAGAAGGGAATAGTAATAGCAGAAATAGTAGCAGTAGTAGTGACACCAATTCCGCAGATTAAAACTTTCCTCAGCGCCCCTTCCGTCCCCCTTTTTAACATAATCCTCGAAGTAGGGAGGAGAACGGCTCTAAAAATTTAATTCGGTCATCGTATCTCGTTGTAAATTTCGTCGGAATTATAACTTAAGGAGCTGTAAGAGAATATTAAGCCGAACTCAAGTGTGAACTAACATCCAGATCCTCGGCTCTGTGACGCCTGCATGTATGAGACGAGAGAGAGAGCAGAGGAGAGAAGAGAAGAAGAGAAGAGAGAAGAGGAGAAGAAAGGAGAAACCAAAGGAAGGTAGTCATGGAGCTGGGGAAAGGAAGGGAGTAGATAGAAGGAAGAGGAAGAGGAAAAGGAAAAGAAAGGGAGCAAGAGCAGGAGGAAAGAGGGCATAACGAGGCTATGTGACGCCTGCAAGTAGTAGGAGGAAAGAAGACATAACGAGAGCGGGTATGAATGAGATATAATATGTATGAAATAGTTTCGAATGAATATGTGAATTGAATCAAGAGATAATGTGACTGGATATGAGTCGGTGAGAGAGAGAGAGAGAGAGAGAGAGAGAGAGAGAGAGAGAGAGAGAGAGAGAGAGAGAGAGAGAGAGAGAGAGAGAGAGAGAGAGAGAGAGAGAGAGAGAGAGAGAGAGAGATGGATGCAGGATGACTTTTTTTGGTAAGATGTGAGGAGGGAACGAAGGACGGAAGGCCGGGATAAGATTGCAAAATTTAATAATACTGGATGAAAGTGAGAGTGACATAGCACACTCATATACTCCTAAATCAATCTTATGCTGAGTCTGGAGGAGCAAGAGAGAACCAAAGATAGAGAACCAGGAAGAGCAAGTAAGAAGAACTTAGCAAATTCACGATGTCTATATTATGTAACCTGCAGAAATCTTGTGTTGTCTTGTGAGAAAGGCAAGTGCTGTTACACGTGTATACTAAAATTTAGCAAATCAGAAGAAAGAAGATTAAGCAAGTATAATTCACACATATCCTGCATAATTTAGTGTTGCTTCTGTGATAAAAAGTCCAGCAGAAGCAAGTTAAATCCAAGATAGAAATGAGGTACAGAACTTACATGTGCATTCTAAATCAGAACCATAACTATGAAGCAGGAATAACACAGAACACTCACACATATATTACAGAATCCAGTGTTTGGGATGAAGAGAAAGTCAACTGGAGGTATTGGTAATCGGAAACCGTCATAAGCTATACGTACAAATCAGATGTCAAATGATGCCTCAAAATACGTGTTTGGTTCCCCTCATCTCGGTTACAGCGCGTGGCTATCCAGCCCGCGGCAGGTAAAGACCCATTACCTCAGTATGCTGGGCTGACTGTGACATTCAGATTACCACAATTTACTTCCCTGGAGTTTCGTCAGGTACCCATTTACTGATCAGGCCACAAAGGACGATGGAAACTGGTGACTGGGTACACTGAAATCTCTTTATCTAGGTGGATATATTCGAGTGCATGGGTAGAACAAGGTTGCAAAGTGAATGAAAGTGGTAAACTGATCAAGGAAGGAAAGAGAAAGGAAAGTTGCCAGTGAATGAAATGGAAATAGAAGAGAAATGATGGAGAGTAAATAATAATAGGCTCTCTCCCCTTCTCTTCTGTGTTTCCCCACCGTCCTTCATTCTTTCTTTCTTACTCATTTCCTCTAGTTTCTGTTCCTGTCTGCCATTTATTTGCCGCTCTTCTGCACATCACCCTATCCAGTGTTGTTGTACGTGTGTGTGTGTGTGTGTGTGTGTGTGTGTGTGTGTGTGTGTGTGTGTGTGTGTGTGTGTGTGTGTGTGAGTATGGTGGAGTGTATAATGAACCTTGAGCTTATTTCTTTCTTTTTTTCATAAAAGTTGATTAAGTTTTGTAGCGTTACCCCTTGTGTTAATTTCCTAAGCCCTGTAGTGCAAGGCAAATACTTCAAGTAATTCGTTTAGATTACCATTCAAAATAAGAATCTTGTGTGAAAAAAAAATTGCAGGGATCTGGCTTTCCTCTCTTTAAGCTCTCCTTCCTCCCTCCCTTGATCTACTTACTAATACTACATGCTGCTCTTGTCCCCTTTCCTTTCCTTGTCTAGTTCAATTTTTTGTACTTAATTCCTCACGGCATTCTTTATATTTGAGCGGTTAATCTTTTATGTGCCTTCCGTGAACCACCTACGTACTAATGATACACGCTACTCTTCCTTTATTTTTCTTGTCGATTTCACTGTCTTGTACCTTTTTTATGTTGTTCCTAATATTTGTAGTGTTAATCTCTCATCTCATTCCCTCTAACCACAATACGACTATTACTATTACCATTACTACATACCATCCCAGTCATTTTTCCGTTCTGTGTCTTGTTTGCATTCTTATACTGAATTTTTCACCACTACTGCTACTACTACTACTACTACTACTACAATTGTTGCTATTGCCACTATTACTACTACAATTGTTGCTACTACTACTACTACTACTACTACTACTACCACCGCTGCTATTATTACTGCTATTACTGCACTCTACTGCTGCTGCTACTATTACTACTACTACTACTACTACTACTACTACTACTACTACAGCTACT
This sequence comes from Portunus trituberculatus, assembly GCF_017591435.1. NCBI lineage: Eukaryota > Metazoa > Arthropoda > Malacostraca > Decapoda > Portunidae > Portunus > Portunus trituberculatus. Next base: position 27,913,785 of record NC_059301.1, read on the forward strand.
ACTGTTACTATTACTTCTACTATTGCTACTACTACTACTGCTGCTGCTGCTGCTGCTGCTGCTGCTGCTGCTACTACTACTACTACTACTACTACTACTACTACTACTACTACTACTACTACTACTACTAAACCCTTTCCCTACCATGTCTAGTTTGCTTTCTTAGGCTTAATTCTTCATATCATTCCTAAAATTTCAGGAATTAATCTCTTCTTTCCTTCTCTCTATCCGTGTTACAATTATGATTGTCGCTGTTACTGCTACAGAATACTTCATTTCCCTTTCTCTTTCCTCACTTGTTCCCTTTCTTATACATAATTTTACCCGTCATTCGTGATATTTGAGGAGTTAATCTCTCTCCCTCCTATACCAATTTTTAGGCGTGCCTCGCAGATCTTGTGACAATGCCTGCAGCTCCAACTTAATTAATACCGAGCTGTTTGCTGACTTGGACTAATCTCTGCCAGAATGAACCTGGCTTTTTTGTGTTTACCATCCAGGCTCCCGAGGCTGTCCCCGGGGCCTTGTGGGCTCAGGCCTTCTGATGTGAGGGTGTAGGGGAAGAGGGAGAAGGATTATATCTTGGGAGTGGGCGGGTTGGAAAGGGGTTGTCTTCGGGGTCTGGAGAAGGTGCGTCGTGAGGTTCAGGGAGAGATGCTTCATTTTAAGCACTAACAGACTTGCTGTTTGAGAGTTTCAGGAAAGTGATCCCTGTCATGTGTGATTTATTTATTTATGTATTCATTTATTTGTTTATTTATTTTTGGATCATGTCTTGTTTGATGTACATTGGAAGATGTGAATAATTGTTGATAGTATGCTGGAGGTATAAACACATGCATAGATGCAGTAATACACACACACACACACACACACACACACACACACACACACACACACACACACACACACACACACACACACACACACACACACACACACACACACACACACGACTTTTCCGTTCCCTGTCGCTCGAATTAAAAATAGCTGCGCCATTTGCAATAAAAATGACAATAAATAAAAGAATAAATGAAATTAAAATCCAAAGCAACGCGTGAAATAACAAATGTAGGCTGATGTATTTCACGTGGATGGATAAGCTTATTGTGAAGTGAAATAACACATTAATTCTTTATGTTGTTTTGAAGCGTCCCAGGTTTCTCTTCGCCGTGCCTTTCTTTTATATTTTTGTCATTTTCTTTGTGAGCTCAGCAGAGAAAGGTCACACTGCATTACGTATACGAGTTTGCTGGAATTTGCAGTTTTGTTTTGAAGCAAAACATGTCATCTCACTTGGTAGTAGGTCTGCTTTGATGTTCTCTTGGCACTTTCTCACCCTCCCACCTGACACACACTTGCCTCACCCTGCCTCCAGCCTAACCTTCCACCTGCTCCAGCCCAACACAGGAGCCGTTTCTCGCTTTCGCTCCAACGAGAGAGGTAACTACCTGCTCGAATATAGGGACATAAAACTACTGGAAGCAATATTTCCCACGATATTGAAAGGTGCAGCCATTAACCTGGACTGCCGGCGACGTCTCAAGTCAAGGGACTTTGGAGTTTAGAACGACGGCGCCTTAAAGAGCATAGAGCTGGGCGACAGGGCTCTTTGATCTTCCAGCTCTCTGGGGATCGACGCACCTCTTCAGCATCAAAGACTCGGCTCACGATTATCTTATCTTAATTCAGCATGGATTATTTTACAGGGTATCCTTCGTGACTTCAGGCTTGAGAGAGAGCGAGAGGCCAGAGAGAGGGTGAAGAGGTGAGGATGCGTAAAGTGACGGCCAGGATAAGGTAGCGGCTGGAGTGTTCGTGGAGTGATTCACTGATATAACGGTGTTGTTTGAAACTCACTGGAGTGTTTTTTGTGAATATTGAGTGGAGTGACTATGCCGTTACTGGCTTGAACCGAAGTGAAAATCAAGTGTTGAGTGTTCGTGAAGTGTTTACGGAATCGTG
>NC_059301.1:27920749-27923249 GCF_017591435.1 Portunus trituberculatus
AGAGAGAGAGAGAGAGAGTAGAAAGTGTTACGTGATGAGGTGGAGGGAAGGTAAGGGAGATATGCACTTAGGAAGTTCAGGAGAGCAGTAACCATTAAAATAGTGGTAGGAAATGGCAAGAAAAGGGCGTTGTGGTGGAGCTGGCGGTAGTGAACGCTGTCAGTTATGGAGGAGGGGAGTTGATGGGACGAGTGGTCTTTCACTATAGCTTCTTTAAAAATGTATTATTGAAGGTCCTTCCTTCTCTTACGCATCAGGGGAATATTCCATATAGGTACAGGGGTGATGAAGCAGTTACACTACACCCAACCAATCATGGTGTCGCAAATGGGGAAAATACAATGGAAATCGAAGAAAAGAACGTTGAATTAAGTTAAAACATAGGAACTTTAGGAAAACTACAAGAAACCATGAAATTTATTCGAGGCGTTTCCTAAACCCACCCACGAGGCCAACCATCTCCAAAGTCACATTCATATAGCCACTTACAGCTTCCTTATTCACTCGCTACTAACAACATGATAACACAGTTGTACAAGACTTTATATCTATACATCTATACGCTTGTCTCGCATATTTTGTGTACTTCTGTGCGCTGACCTCTGCTCTACGCCTAGGTTTTTACAGAAAAGATTATTCTTTCCGACATTTTCCAATATACCTGCCACTATTATTAGACTTTATTTGTCCTACAGCATTTTGTGTACTTTAGTCATTCGCTACTATTTGTGGACTGATCTCCTCCTGTCTCTTCAAAATACAACTTGATAAAGGTTGTGCCCGCTGCTTATAGTTCTTCTATATTGCAATATATGATAATGTTGAAAAGCTAAGACACGCAATTTCACGATAGGACTGTCTTTGAATAACACTGAATAGGAGAGCCAGATATGATATTGTAAAGGTAACACACATGACATCGATTTCTTTTTACACCAAAAACACCAGAATTTCCTTCCATATATCCTTCTTATAATGTTCTGCGGCAGGAAGTAAAAGAGAACAGAAATGAAGGAAAGTGCTGCTTATCACCACTGTGTGTGTGTGTGTGTGTGTGTGTGTGTGTGTGTGTGTGTGTGTGTGTGTGTGTGTGTGTGTGCATTTGTGGCAATCGATGGTGTCAAGAGCTGCAGGTAGATTTCATCACACAAACGTCTAACTGATCACTTGACTCAATTGACTCGCCTTGAAGATTGATTGGACGACTGACAGAATCCCGGAGTGACTGGCCTCTTGTTTCACTGACAGACAAACTCACTGGTTTTATAACAATGCCTTCTGTATATCCATGGATGATTGAAGAACGCTTTGAACCACTGACTGGGAGAATGACTGAGTGATTGAGTAGTTGGCAGAAGATGAAAGACATAACGAAATAAATAAATAAGAAAAATAATATCTAGTATTTGCACTGAAACGAATAGAGAGAGAGAGAGAGAGAGAGAGAGAGAGAGAGAGAGAGAGAGAGAGAGAGAGAGAGAGAGAGAGAGAGAGAGAGAGAGAGAGAGAGAGAGAGAGAGAGAGAGAGAGAGAGAGAGAGAGAGAGAGAGAGAGAGAGAGAGAGAGAGAGAGAGAGAGAGAGAGAAGTTTTGCCATGTACATCTAATTATATTAATGTATTCACCAGTTCGTGATTATGTGAGTAATTTTAAAAATGACAAAATTTATTATAATTACGTTTGAAACTAATACAATGAAAACGAGGATGGTGTGTGCATCTGTGTGTAACTGTGTGTGTGTGTGTGTGTGTGTGTGTGTGTGTGTGTGTGTGTGTGTGTGTGTGTGTGTGTGAGTGTGTGTCTTTGTGTGTGCGTGTGTGTTTGTCTGCCTGTTTATTTGATTGTATATTCATACATTCTCTGTGTTAGTCTGCCTGTCCTTCTCTCTCTCTCTCTCTCTCTCTCTCTCTCTCTCTCTCTCTCTCTCTCTCTCTCTCTCTCTCTCTCTCTCTCTCTCTCTCTCTCTCTCTCTGTCCTTGTTTCGGACACACACAAAAGCTAGTTATTACGCTGAGCAGGTTTGGGACGTCGAGGAGGAGACAAGCGAGGGGGATGTGCCTGTGTTAATTATTCCAAGAGAGAGAGAGAGAGAGAGAGAGAGAGAGAGAGAGAGAGAGAGAGAGAGAGAGAGAGAGACTAATTGAAGATGGTTTGTTAAGGGTTACAGGGATAGCATGAGCAGAGGGAGATTAAGAATAACAAGAGGGAGAAGATTCCAAGAGTAACACACTTGATCTTCTCTAAGGTTATCAATAGAACACCAAGAAACACAAAGGCAGAACAAATGCTAGCAGACCAGCTCGTCCTTATGGTAGTGTTTGTAGGGACTATACTGCCTCCTCACACACACCCAAAGGAATACAATGTACCGCCAGCAGAATGGAAGTGAAGGGAAAAGAAAATCGGAAATGTATTGAGGAACAAGAAGAGAAGGAAAAGCAGGAATTGCAAGGAGGAAGAAGGAGAGGAGAAAGAGGAGGAGGTGAATGTGGTGATGTAGG
>NC_059301.1:27928249-27938249 GCF_017591435.1 Portunus trituberculatus
CACCTAACGCTGTTTTCGAAAATAAAATAAAAGGCAAAAATAAAGCGGAAAAGAAGAATAAGCGGGAAAATATACGTCCCTTTTGTGTCGTGATATACGCCGCGAATTTTTGGAGCGGACACAGTTTTCTGAGAAACAAACGCTATAAATTTGGCCCAAGACCCATCAAGCCACATAAGCCTCTGAGATGCTGAGAGAAAAATATGGAATAATGAGACTGGAGGAAGAAGACACTAGGTACATAATGGCTTACTTGGTGCGCGGAGGAGGCCGTGGGATCCCTGGGCGCCTCTGCTCAACCAGTTTAGGTCAATGGAAGTTAAATTTAGAGAGGGAGCAGAGGAGGATAAGAGGAACAGCTGTGGTCAGAAGTGGAGTAAGTTGTGCATTGGTTTTCACTGTGTTTCGCTTTCTTTCGCTCCTTCTCAATTTCAAGTCCTTGAATTCGCTTGTAATTTTAAAATTCATCTTTTCTTCTTACGAAACATGATTGAATTGATAGAGTTAGGCTTCACTGACGAACATTGAACAAATTGGCAGGGAGTAATTAATGTTCCTTGAATACCATTTGTTATTGTACATAATGGACAAATACAATATTCTACGCCCCTTTTTAGATTAAATAATGTAGCTGATCACAATTATGTAACAAGCAACAGCATAGAGTGATACTTGACTATCGACTATGGCTGTAGATGATGGACGATTTACTTTAATGTCTTATATTTCTTACTTTAGATTAGAAATTATTGCTTATCACATCTTATTAGCCAAGAGTTTTTTTTGTTTTTCATTTAGTCTCACTTGTGTTCCTTAGTGTTTTTTGTAAGGTGATATTTCCTAATTTCAAGGGATGGTAATCAGTCTGGTTCAGGAAGCAACGTGGTTTACTTAGTCGGGGAAGAAAGTTCGGCTTTAGGGCGCCGCCGCTGTGTTGGTGCAGCAGCACCACCCTCGCCCCCTCATCCCCCACCAGCCATCCCCCCCTCCCTCCCTCCTTCTCGGCAAACGAGGAAACGAAATGTAACTCAAACTAATGCAATCGAAATTAACTTTTCATGTAAAGCGACTCAGCTCATCTGGCTCTAACCAACTAGATTCTAACCAGCTTAATCAAATTACTTTGACCTCTCTCTCTCTCTCTCTCTCTCTCTCTCTCTCTCTCTCTCTCTCTCTCTCTCTCTCCTTTGTGTGTGTGTGTGTGTGTGTGTGTGTGTGTGTGTGTGTGTGTGTGTGTGAGCGCGCGCGTGCACCTTAATTCCGCACTCCAAAACACCATAGTGAAAACGGAGTGTATTATTTTGCCGGAAATGGAATAAAAATAACAAATGCACCATTTTGGCTCGGCTTTATGTACATTTATGTACTCTGGATTTTTACACAACATATTGGAGTTATTTTTTAGACATGGATATAAAAGAAGAGAGAGAAAAGGGAGTTAAAGAAGAATTTCGTTATAGAATTTTATAACTCAATATGCAATGTTACTTTTTTCACGGATATTTTCACAAACTGTTCCTCTTCGATCATTGTGAAGGTTGTTTGTTTATATCGTGTTGGCTATACATGGTCAGTTACGTGCGTTGCATGGCGTGCAGGGAGGAAAGGAATGGATACCTAGATGGTAAATCCAGTAAACAACGATGGAAAGGAAAAGAAAGAATACTAGAAAAAAAATGAAGAAAAAGGACATGTTCGGATAAGGGGGAACTGATCGAGAACTTAGCGAAAGAAAAGAAAACCGGAGAAAACAAAAAAGATGTGAGAAAAAACTGAAAAATGGCGAATAAACTGGGAGAAAGAAAAATGGGAACTGAAGACAAACTATGTAGATAACGAAGGTGAAAAAAAAAGGACGGGAAGAACAGAAAACAGTAAAGAAACAATAGGTGAGTACACGTAGAGGATGAAATTTAAGACACTTGAAAGAGTAACTTTTATATAACGAAAGCAATAGAGTAGAAAATGAATGAAAGAATATGAGGAAAAAAAAGAGACAATATGTCAATGCATTACGTCACGAAATCAAAGAACGGAGGAAAATAAATGGTAGGATATCAGGAAAATAGAGACTTGAAAGAAGAAAATTACTGGAAGAAAATGAAACAGAAAGAAATAAAACATAGTGGCTAAACTTGAGTAACGAAGCCAAAGAATGCGAAACAAAAAAATAACTGCAAGAATATGTAAAACAAAAATGAGAAATGTCGGTCAGAGGTGACTGCCGCTCTGGGGGGACAAGAGCGGCGCGGGGTGGTTAGCACTAATTTTATTCAAGCCTTAAATAATTTTCTAATTTTAGTAGCGCGAATTAAGTAATCCAATCAACAATTTAATGAAAAAGAAAGTTAATGAATGGACAGGCGACACTTTTTTTAATCTTATTTTTTCAATTTTTGCTGGGCTGGATTATACAGCGTTTTGAAGAGCACATGTCCACACAAATATGTATAGACGCGTGCTTGTACTTTCAATAATTATAAATCAGAAAATGAATAAGCGCAATTTAGAGTCTTTTCACGTAGAGTGTTTTTAAGAATTTCATGCAGGAAATGGATATGTCAGTCAAATCTCAAGGTGACATTTTTTATAGGCATTTTTAATTGATCATGTTTTTTTTTTTTATATTCTACCTGCTTTGGGGTTTGGGTCTTCACTGATATGGTTCCAATAAAGTTTCTTTCTTGTGTTGATCGAAATATAATCATTCTCTTTGACCGCTAACCTTTTCTATTAGACTTCAGTTGCCTGTGAAGAGTTTCTGCTTCAAAAAAGAATACCTCAAGTTTACTCATTGTATTCATTCTAATTATTTTGTAGTATAATATATTGCTTTATTTTCAAATGTTTATAGATTTTTTTGTACAGTTAAACTTTTTCCTTGTGTTTCTCTGCTCCGTGTTTCAAAACTTTAACCGTGTCCAACTCTTTCATGTTTCACTTTTGTCTAGTGATCATTTCAACACGAATGCATAAATTATTGGCATCCGTTTTGAAAATTTTACTCCCCGATGTTTTTGCTGTTTTTTTTTTTTTCTTTTTAATGAAGCATCGTGGCAGTTTTTCCTTCTTCCCGTGTTTATCTTTAATACACGGAAGAGAGAGAGAGAAAGAGAGAGAGAGAGAGAGAGAGAGAGAGAGAGAGAGAGAGAGAGAGAGAGAGAGAGAGAGAGAGAGAGAGAGAGAGAGAGAGTGGGAGATAGTGAAAATTTGCTTACGTAAAATTTCCGCTTCCTACCTCAAAAAATGATAAAATAGTATAAGTTAAAACAGGAATAGGAAAGCGAATTAAATTACCCAGGTTATCCACTATACGCAATACTCATACATTCCACTCATATTCAGAAAAATCCCTTTGGAGACTCCCAGATGTCTTTACCATCCTCGCTCCTGACGCCAAGACTTCTCTGCCTCTCAGACCGACGCGTACAGAAGTGAATTCTCATCGGGCCAGAGTTAATTAAAGTTATATAAAAAAGTACAATATTGAGGCAGGTTTTAATTAGCGTGTTCCTTGCAGATTTTGTGTACCCTGTAAACATCAGGGGTAGAACTGGTGGTGGATGTGGTGGTGGTGGTGACAGTAGTAGTATATAGTAATGGTAGTAGCAGTAGTAGTAGTAGTAGTAGTAGTAGTAGTAGTAGTAGTAGTAGTAGTAGTAGTAATAGTATCAATAGTAGTAATATTATTATTAGTAGTAAATGCAGTAACAGTAGGCACAACTGCATCAATACTAACAACAGATACATCTTTTGTTGTGAAGATACATTACTACTACTACTACTACTGCTACTACTAATACTACCACTACCACCACCAGTGTCACAGCCACTATCACTATATACTATAAGTATCTTTGCGACTACTTTCCTTACTACTTACTATTTGAAATATTGCAGCAGAAGAGAACGCCTGATTTATTACTTCTCTAAAATTTCTAATTAGGGCAAAGAAAACTTGGTATTGTTTAATGCCTTAAAAACTTATCTCTTCCATCTATCAACTCGACACAATCCAGACAACTATTCCCACTTCATCATTGACACTTTTCCAATGACAGACTGTCTCCATCTCCTACTCGTACACTGAATATCCTTGGTCTTTTCTTTACGTATAGTCTTAACTGGAAACTTCACATTTCTCCTCAAATCAAAACAGCTTCTATCAAGTTAGAACTTCTTTGTGGCCTCCACCAGTTTTTTTCACCCCCCACCTGGTATCTTTGTACAGAGCTCGTGCTACATGGCACATGGTACTCTGTATCTTGGTCCATGTATGGAATAATCTTCGCATGTCTGGGGAGTTCCACTCAAGCTCTTCTATTAGATAGGATTTAATTCAAAGCTTTTGTGTAATCAATTACTCTCCTCCGACTGACTATCTTCAGCCTATTCCTCACCATCGCAATGTTGCATATCTTGCTATCTTCTATCGCTATTTTTATGCCAATTCTTCTTCTATTCTTGCTCCATGCCTCTCCTCTTGCAGTCTTGTGGTTCAAGGCTTTCTTATTCCTCTCACCTTTACTCTGTCCAACTCTTTAATGCAAAAGTTTGTAAGTACTGTTAGTCATCCATCCCTTCTCTGGTAAACTCTTTAACTCTCTTCCTGCTTCTGTATTTTCATCTACCTATGACCTGAACTCATTTGAGAGGAAGAGTTCAAGGCATCTATCCAATTTTTTTTTTTTTTGGCTAACTCCTTTGAATATGTTAGGGGACCGGCACCACGGTAGCTCTATTTTTCTTCTAATAATTTTTGTTGCCCTTGGCCGGTTTTTCTTTTTATATAAAAAAAGGAAAGCGAATGGTCTAATAGATATTTCCGTGAAGCAAAAAGAAGAGAAAGAGAAGAGGAAAAAGACCTGTGCACGATTTCTCCTCCTCACTCTTCTCACTACAAACAAACACAGAACCCATTTCAACCCAACTTCATGAGACAAATAAAAATCATTAATAAGAGGTGGTGTCCTTGTACAAATCAAAGAAAAATGAAGCAGAGGGGAGGTTTATAAAGTAAGTACACTGCCCGTCTTGTTCTCGCTGGCTCCTTCTCCTACTCTTCCTCCTCCTTCTCCTCCTTCTCTTATTCAACAGCATGATTTAACACTCACCCTCACAATTCAGTTCATGAAGTTATACATTTTTATTTACATTCATATATAATTCGTTATGTTTTGTATCATATTTCCTGTAAGGTTTTATTTAGTATTTCCACTCTACTCATATTCGCTTTTATGTTTTACTGAGAAATCTGTGTCATTTTTGTATTTGCTATATGGTTTAGAAATTTTACCTTGTGTTTCTTTTCTATTCATATTCATATTCATGTTTTATTGAGAAATCTTCTTTATTTTAGTATTTCTTATATGGTTCAGAAATTTTGGTTACTACGTTAACTCTTCTCACATTATCATTGATGTCTTGCTGTAAAACTTTTATGTTATTCTAGTATTTACCATATGTTGTTGAAATTTTGTTTACTATATTTTTTTCATATCTTCATTCATACTTCCCAGCAGAATGTTTATGTTATTTTACCATTTGCAACATTTTTCAGAAGTTTTGCTGAGTGCTACATTTCTTTTCATATTCACATTCATATTTTAAAGTTAAAACCTTTATTTCGCATTTCCTACCCAGTTTAGAATTTCAACAGTGCTTAGCTTTTTTTCACGGGTCATTTTTACCTCCTGATTATTAAAAACAAACTTGCGTGAAAAACAGAAATGCGTTACACGTGTACCCGCGTTTCACATTAACAAACCCACGCCAGGCACCACACCCTTCCCGCCGCACCTCACTCTTGCTGCCACCTGCCCATCCATTCTACACAGCATCCATTCGTTTGTGCTGCAAATATTCGCATGAGTCTTAATGCGCAATGTTTATATATATATATATATATATATATATATATATATATATATATATATATATATATATATATATATATATATATATCATTAGTTAAATAACATATGGCAGTCTCTTTTGTGTTTAGAAAGTTTCTTTTGATCTCCTCCTGATATGTTGAGAATCTATCATTTGTCAGGTTTCGTTCTTCATTTACTTCTTATAACATACTTTATGAATTATCGAGTAATATATATAGCAAATGAAACGTGACTGCTATGCAAATGTCTGAGGGCATCTTGAAACTTCCCTTTTATCTAACATTATCTTCGTATGGTGTAAACTTCCTTAATCGCTCTTTTCTTTCTACCAAGAAGAAACAAGGAAGAACCATCAGCTCAGTTCATGCGAGGAAAAATATAGGAATGTCCGCAGTAAAGAACACTGACTTAGAAATTAGAGGAAAGTGGAATATCCGAGGCTGGGAATGCAAGCTCGTGAAGGAGATATTATTATTATTATTATTATTATTATTATTATTATTATTATTATTATTATTATTATTATTATTGTTATTATTATTATTATCAGTATTATCAATTTCATCATCATTATTATTATTGTTATTTCTATTTTTGTTATTATAATCATTGTTACTCCTGCTGCTAGTGATATCATTGCTGTTATTATTGTTTAATAGTAGCAGCAGCAGCAGCAGTATTATTATTATTATTATTATTATTATTATTATTAGTAGTAGTAGTAGTAGTAGTAGTAGTAGTAGTAGTAGTAGTAGTATGTTGTGGTAATAGTAGTAGTAGTAAGTGTAGTAGTATATTGTGGTAATAGTAGTAGTAGTACTAATAGTAGTAGTAGTAGTAGTAGCAGTAGTAGTATTTAGCAGTAGTAGTGGTAGTAACAGTAGTAATATCACCATTCACATCACCAACGCCTTAACCAAAAGAAACATATCTGTCTTTATCACCACCACCTTCGTACTTAACATTTCTTCTTGTGGAGCACAACAAATGAAAAATGCTCTTATCCTCTATATATATTGTATTCAGACGGTCTTCTTTCTACCATTTTTTCTCTTACCACGAGAGTTGCGCAACAAGTGCACGCAAGGCCGCTGAGGGAAGCAGGTGCCCCAAACGTGTGCAGGAGAGTTACGGAAATTTATAGAGGAGAGAGAGAGAGAGAGAGAGAGAGAGAGAGAGAGAGAGAGAGAGAGAGAGAGAGAGAGAGAGACAGAGGGATAGGGAGTAGTTCAACTAGCTCCTATCTTTTTTTTTTTAAGTTTCAATTACGCAGTATCTGAATCGATCTTTCTTACCTTTGCCTTATCTCTCACGCTTCTTCCTTCTTCTCGTACTTCTCCTCCTCCTCCTCCTCCTCCTCCTCCTCCTCCTCCTCCTCCTCCTTTTTTTTTCTTCTTCTTCTTCCTCTTCCTGCTCCTCCTTCTCCTTCCTTTCCTGTTTTTGTCCTCCCCTACACACACACACACTTTCTATTTTCCCTCCCAACTTCAAAACTGCTCAAGAAATCAACACATTTTAGATTTCACCTACCCCGCTTACCACCTGGACTCTTCTTCTTCCTCTTTCTCCCTTCTCCTCTTCTTCATGGTCCTCCTCTTCTTCCTCCTTCTGCTCCTCCTCTTCTCGAGTCACTCCACATTATTGCATTTTCCACTTCCCACCCGGCCAGACCAACCGCTTACCACCTCAAATTGTGGAAGATAATTTTTCTTGCTCGATATATTTCACGCCATCCTCGCGCTGACGCCCCGAGGGAGAGCAGGCAGAGGAAGCGCCCCTCGTCACATACCAAGGCGAAGCGTGAATGTGGCGCTAATGTGGCAGACTTATCCTCCACTCACCGTCACATCATCCCTCGCCGATTCCTTCACTACCTCCTCCTCTTCTTCTTCTTCTTCTTTCTTCCATTCTCGAAGGCTAGATCTATCTCCTTTGTTTGTATTTCCGTCTCCACATTCTTCGTCCTTCGTGTTCCCATAATTTTTTTTCCTCATTTTTGTTGTTTACCGTTGTTCCTCCTTTCCTCCACCATTGCGTCTTTCTCGCCCTGTTCCTCCTTTTCCTCTTCTTCTTCTTCCTCCTCTTCCTTCTCCTTAAGGTCTCCATCCCGCTCCTGTCTTCAATGTAGTTTTTCAGTGCTTTTCTTACCATCGCCTGCCTTCATTTTCCCTCATTCTTCCTTGCATTAAGGGCTGAAAACTGCAGAGTGCTTCAGTTTTTTTTTTTTTTTTTTTTATCCCTTGCACTCTTGTAGCACTTTCTCTCTCTCTCTCTCTCTCTCTCTCTCTCTCTCTCTCTCTCTCTCTCTCTCTCTCTCTCTCTCTCTCTCTCTCTCTCTCTCTCTCTCTCTCTCTCTCTCTCTCTCTCTCTCTCTCTCTCTCTCTCTCTCTCTCTCTCTCTCTCGTTTACTGTTTATTTGGATTACTATGTCAAAAACCATTCTCCCATTTTGTGATCTACATATGCACATCATCACTTCTCAAACTCGTATCTCCCTTTCCGTTCTAACTTCATTTCCCAAGCATAATAATCTTCCATCATGGACTTTCCTAGTATTATATAGTATTTACTACGTGAATATCCTCCTTGGCCATGAATATAATTTTGAGACATTTTTCAGTTCCTTTTCCATCTTTCACGTATACAACCCTTTATTAGATGACTTCCCCCGTCTTTCCATTAAGTCATTCCTCCATTCATTTCCACCTCAAATGAACGATACTAGATCTAGAGAACTTCCCAGCTGCTAAAAAGCTTATACGCGTAACTATCTTTCCATTCAGAGGCCTTTCTTATATATTTTTCTTATGCCCATTTCTTTCTGCCTCTCTCCCGCACTTTCCCTCTCTGCCGGACGAAATCCTCCTGCACGTTGACGTTGCGGAAGCCACCCAGAATTTTTCCTTTTCTTCGATTCCCCCTCTTCCCCCTCTCTCTCTCTCTCTCTCTCTCTCTCTCTCTCTCTCTCTCTCTCTCTCTCTCTCTCTCTCTCTCTCTCTCTTCTTCTCTCCTTAGCCAATAGCAGGGAGACTCTTATCTGGTGGTGCCTTGGATGTGTGTGCGTGTGTGTGTGTGTGTGTGTGTGTGTGTGTGTGTGGCAGGCGACGTTGGTTTGTCGTCAGTGCGGACTCCTCAAAAGTGTTCAGTTGCAAACGGTCCTCTCGATGTCTGGTCACTCTTGTCTCGCTCTTACGAATCGTGCGCTAAATTTGCAACTAGAGAGACGCGCAGCTGCAAAGAGAGAGAGAGAGAGAGAGAGAGAGAGAGAGATTTTTAAAGTGACAGTGGACGGTACGCAATGCTGCCATCACTGATCTTACCTTGTGTTCCCGTGATTATAATGATACCTATCGCCCTTAACTGTCTATCTCTACCACCATTACCACCACCACTATCACCCCCAGCGTTGCCTTAAAAAAGAAAGACGCCCGCAACTCTCAGGTGGGAATTAATGCATGCAGGTTCCATGTTCCTCCCACCTGACTGATATTTCCCTCACGTTTAATAAGACACCTTTCTAAATTACGCTGTGTCTGGCCAGCGTTACCACTCCTATTGCCACACAGAGGAACGCAAAGGAAATACATATATGCAGATTGTCCTTGAGATTTTAGTACTTAGAGATGAAAGAGAGAAAAACAATATAAATGCAGGTAAAAATAAACATGAAAAATAAAGTAAAGCGTGTAATGATTCGAAATATGAGAGAGAGAGAGAGAGAGAGAGAGAGAGAGAGAGAGAGAGAGAGAGAGAGAGAGAGAGAGAGAGAGAGAGAACCTGGCACTGAGTCGTCCTGATAAAGGGGCACAAACTTTCGTCTCAATCACCCAACGAGAAACACGCTCCTGCAGCCTCGCGATAACACTCCCAAAACCAAGTATTCCTTGCTGATCCTAAAACTGGGAGCGACAGAGCGAGGCCGGAACACCCTCCTCCTGATGTGTATGGTTTGATATCTTTTTTTTTTTTAGCCGATCAATGTGTATGTGTGTGTGTGTGTGTGTGTGTGTGTGTGTGTGTGTGTGTGTGTGTGTGCATTTTTCTTTCTCATTTTATGTTTTTTTATGATTATATAGGTGAAATATTGTAAATTACTGAAATAT
>NC_059301.1:27940749-27943249 GCF_017591435.1 Portunus trituberculatus
GTGATATTTGTTTATTTATGAAACTTTATACTTATTGCGGTTCCTGGTATTCTTAAACATTTACATTTGGTGCTTTGACATAACGAACCAAACCAAGCTAGGCGTGCATAACATGATTTTTTTCATCGTCATAACGGTAGGCAGTTCTCGTACAGATCAAGGTATAAATATCCAGCCCAGCCTCGGGATCTATCTGCTTGCTGTAGCTTTAATTAGATGCAGGCCATACCGGGCATTAATAGGGAGCTGGGCGGTGACCCAAGTATGTACGCGGTCACTGCTGCCACCATCAGCAGCCTTCCCTGACTCTTTTGCATGTAGAAGAAGAGTAATTATCCCACACCGTTTTGCTGCACAAGGGTTTCTGAAATAGGCTTCTGCGACAAGGATCCGAGCTGACCATTGCCACCGTTCATCATGCACGAGTAAAAGACACAAATGATTACACCCTCACAATTCCCTGCTGAATATATGGCGTCACTTTGCAATTTATGGCCAACATGTTTTAGACATTATGGGAATAATAGCTGCAGAGCAGACTTTCTTTGAATAGATGAATATATATATATATATATATATATATATATATATATATATATATATATATATATATATATATATATATATATATATAAACATATCAAGCTTTCATTATGACGCTCTTTACGATGGGATGGCAATGCAACAACTCGGTTCTAAACTTAGGAAGTTTTACTCACTGGAAGACAGTAGGTGTGTGTGTAATGGGAGTGGAGTGACGGCAAGGAGGATGGACGAGTTACCTGCAAAGAGAAACGAATGAGTCGTTAGGATGTTCGATGACAACCTGTAAAATATAAAAGAGACACAAGAATTGCTCTTGATTTACTAGTACAGAGAAAGGCAGTAAGGCGGTGTTGGACCACACTCCACACTCCGCACTGCTGTTATAAAAAACGACTTTGTGTTGCATACTAACACATATTGTTACGTTTACTAAGGACACTTGTTTGAACATAAATGTGTGTGTGTGTGTGTGTGTGTGTGTGTGTGTGTGTGTGTGTGTGTGTGTGTGTGTGTATTAGAGCTAAGCGTAAAGTATTTTCTGATATAATGAGAAAATAATGATACCACTGTTAACGAAACGATCAAAGGTAAGTAATACAAAGGACTGTCTGCTAAGTAGTCCTCAACGCTTTACGTGTATTTTTTGTAGCATCACGTATTTCTTTAGATGATCTTGTTGCTGCTGCCACCTTGTTCATTCCTGTCACCAACGAAACAGACTTACTGATCAAGATGTGAAGCAAAGGCCTGCAGAGCGCTGGCCGCAGCGGGTGTGTCGCCATCATTGCGATAGTCATCGCTGGATGCTAACCATTCTGGTACTGCCAGACATTATTTGCCGTGGATTATGATGGAGCACAGACTTAAAGCATTTCCGCATTCATTATATCCAAAACAAATCTCCACCGTGCGCACTGAATTCAATATCCACCTTAAATCTCCCAATAATACTTTCCAATAAAGAAGGTCGCATGGAAAAAGCTCGACCTATCCCACTGATCTGAACGAATAGAGTACGGCTTTAGTATACACTCGCTTAGGCAGACACGTGCACGTGATTTCCTTGCAAATATTGTTTTTACCGATCCTTGCAGCGCATTTAGTGCGCGTCTAGACACATTTACTTTATCGAAATTAGTTGAAAATACACACACACACACACACACACACACACACACACACACACACACACACACACACACATATATATATATATATATATATATATATATATATATATATATATATATATATATATATATATATATATATATATATATATATATATATATATATATATATATATATATATATATATATATATATATATATATATATATATATATATATATATATATATATATATATATATATATATATATATATATATATATATATCTTTGCGCTGATGGCACACACGGCTCAGTTGGCATGTGTGGTGTGAGTAGTGGGCAGTGAGGCACACGCGATGCAGGCCAGTGAACGCCTCAGAAGCATTCCTGGGTTTAGCTGGGATCGAATTGAGTGCACTGACGCACTGCAAGCGTTGGCAAATAATTTTCCTCCTGAATCAACTTTGCATTTTGGTATATTCTGCGAAGTGTGGTCGACTGGATGACTCAAAGATTTGTGGAATGGAGGCGACACGAGAGAATTCGTTGCAGGAAATGTATATATATATATATATATATATATATATATATATATATATATATATATATATATATATATATATATATATATATATATATATATATATATATATATATATATATATATATATATATATATATATATATATATATATATATATATATATATATATATATATATATATATATATATATATATATATATATATATATATATATATATATATATATATATATATATATATATATATAGAGAGAGAGAGAGAGAGAGAGAGAGAGAGAGAGAGAGAGAGAGAAAGCGT
>NC_059301.1:27953249-27968249 GCF_017591435.1 Portunus trituberculatus
TGGGTAACAAGTTCACGTGATTCATTCTAATATAAACCTTTTGTCTATGTTTAGTGCCGTCTCCCAGCCCAAGGCCAGGCGGCACACACACCACTGCTCTCTCCCACTCTCTGTTTTCTTCTTTCCCGTCACACCATCATCACCGCGAGGGCAAAAATTTGCTCCTCGTTTTTCCCGCTGATTTTTCCCCTAAACCTCTCAGGCGGCCGCGGAATCCCTCGCCAGCGCGGCCGAACATTTTCCACCGACACTGCATTTTTTTCTTGCGTCATGGTAGTCAGGGAAAAAAAAACAGTCGATTTTTGCATAGACAGTGAAAGAGACGAGAGTAAGAGAGAGAGAGAGAGAGAGAGAGAGAGAGAGAGAGAGAGAGAGAGAGAGAGAGGAGGGAAAGAAAGCAGGGGAAGAGAGGCCGAGGAAAAATAATAGCAATAAAGCCGTCCGCCTCGTCGGGCTTGCAGTCAGGTGAGCGGTGGGGGCTGCCAGGTGTGCCACAGGTAAATGAAGGGCCGACCTGGAGGTGGTGCAGGTATATACACAGTGCAGGTCATGGCGCTGCACCTCATAATGCACGTCACGAGGCGCCGGCTTCACTACACTAGGTCACAGCGGAGGCTTCCCTCAGTATCTTTTCTTTTTTCTTAGGCTATGATGGAGGTCACTAAGGGATTGCTGTTCTGCATTAGGTCACAATGGGAGCTTTTGTTTTGTCCTTTTTACTGTTAAATTAGATGTCTTACTTTCCAAGAAAAGTCATTGATGTTTCTCCTTTGTGTTATTTTTTTTATATACTTTTGATTTTTTTTATTTTTTTTATTTATTTATTTTATTTTTTGGTGTTGCCGGACTCTCATGTTTGCAACAAGCATAAATACATTTTGAAATTCTTTTGACATGAAGTAATTCTGAAGCACAGGAAAAAAAATGGTATTAGCCTCTTATGTTTTTTTTTGAGGGGAGGGGGCTCCTCGTGGAAACAATGAACTTTTGTTATGCCAAGTTTGGTATTTTTCTTCTTAAATTATTTGTGATTTTCGCCAAAACTATTTTGAAAAATCACAAAGATGATTAATTTACTTTTCAAAGATTGGCAATATTTTCTTCCCTAATTCTTCCCTTACCAACACAAAAGAAAAAAGAAACCCCACTGAAAGCCTCAAATAGCATCCATCCACGAGTGTTTGATGAAAAAGTACTTGAGGAGATAAGTCACCTAAGTATTTGACAATATAGCATATGAATCATAATGAAGGACGAATAAAGGAGCACAGATTTATAAAGAAAAAAAGCTTAACACTTTCATCCATGTTGGAGAAGCGATATGAAGGGATAGAGCGTGTGGGATGGTCTGGGTTACTGCAGGGACAGCTTGAGAACGTTGATAAGGCAGCGTCTCCTTCTTTCCCGACGCTTTATAAATAAGTCACTCCATCACCGCGGCACGAAATGATTACACTGCGGGAGCTCACGTCACATTGCTTGATGACCGAGGAAACAGGCAGGGGAAGAGGGAAAAGGTTCGGAGGAATGAACGTTGGTGCAAGTGGATGTTCTGCTTCAACGATGAAAAGAGGATGGAATTAAGTGTGATGGATAATTGAAACGTAGAACTTTTGATGTTGATGTATGTATGAAAGTATGTATGCATGGAGGCACTTCAGTATATAGGAGGGTTGTACACTGTCTATTTTCCTTTGATTTTATCTGTCTACATTCCTATTTGTATCTCTCTCTCTGCCTTCCCTATTTTTCTCTCTCCCTCATCCACCACCTCTCTCCCTCCCGTTCTCTCCCTTTATCCACTTTTTCCTGTTTCGTTTCCTTCCTCTCTCTCTCTCTCTCTCTCTCTCTCTCTCTCTCTCTCTCTCTCTCTCTCTCTCTCTCTCTCTCTCTCTCTCTCTCTCTCTCTCTCCCTATTATCCTTCAACACTCTACAATTCTATCACTCATGAGTAGCTAAGGGAACATCTGAGCAGCGTCCTCTTTGGTATGGATGGGAAAGTTGTTTCTGGCCGTCAGCGAGGAAGAGGAAGGGCGAATGGTTAGAATGAATGAAAGTTCCCTCACGATTCTAGTTAGCGCTCTGTCATTACAGCATCCCATGGACCGTCGCTCATCCATCCAATGCAACGACAAGACACGACATGACCTCTGTGAATTTAGCCATCCATGTACTGCAACGAGGCTAAGAGAGAGAGAGAGAGAGAGAGAGAGAGAGAGAGAGAGAGAGAGAGAGAGAGAGAGTGGAGAGAAAGGGTATAAGCTATCAATCTTCAGGTGAGGGATGAGCGGAGAAGGAAGGCAAAGGGAAGAGAGGGAAGGGGGAAAAGGATACTTTGGTATTTTTTATGTATTCCAGAGGCGGCCGTCAGCCTCCCCCGGCACTCCCCGTCTCGCCTCTAGGGATTGAACGGATTTTTAGGGCTCGTAAAGTTCCTAATACTTTGAGTCAGATTGATTGATTGAAGTTCGTGACTTGTCGCTCGTCTTCGGCTGTACCCTCGTCTTCTCCTCGACCAGGCACTCTCTCTCTCTCTCTCTCTCTCTCTCTCTCTCTCTCTCTCTCTCTCTCTCTCTCTCTCTCCTTTTCTGTCATCTATCACCTTTCCTGCATTTTACAGATTTTTCTTATGGATAAATCATATGATATTTTTTTGACATTTGGATTACCTGAGTGTAGTTTTTCAATTACAAGATGAAAGATAAAGTTATAACCTTTCATCCAATACTCACACACTTACGCACACACACACACACACACACACACACACACACACACACGCCCGGTAGCTCAGTGGTTAGAGCGTTGGCTTCACAAGCCAGAGGACCGGGGTTCGATTCCCCGGCCGGATGTAGATATTTGGGTGTGTCTCCTTTCACGTGTAGCCCCTGTTCACCTAGCAGTGAGTAGGTACGGGATGTAAATCGAGGAGTTGTGACCTTGTTGTCCCGGTGTGTGGTGTGTGCCTGGTCTCAGGCCTATCCGAAGATCGGAAATAATGAGCTCTGAGCTCGTTCCGTAGGGTAACGTCTGGCTGTCTCGTCAGAGACTGCAGCAGATCAAACAAAAAAACAAACAAACAAACACACACACACACACTCCATCAGGGAAAAAGACAAGTATAATCCAATCGCCCAATCTCGGCACTTTGATAGCGTTATTAAACGATAGAATCGCTGAGAACGAGATTTGTTGAAGCGGAACACAGGAGTCCACGGGGTTAGGTGTGTGTGTGTGTGTGTGTGTGTGTGTGTGTTAGAGAGAGAAAGAGAGAGAGAGAGAGAGAGAGAGAGAGAGAGAGAGAGAGAGAGAGAGAGAGAGAGAGAGAGATGGTGGGCGAACCACGTTATCAAGACTGTGTCCGAGATCCATCCATCCATCACGTGATTGTGAGAGATGCTTCAATTAATTTCACGGCCTGCAAATTCTGGGAACGCATTACTTCAATATTCATTTTCCTCCACTTACTTAAGGAGGACTTCTGATATTTGGAACGGGGAGGACGTGGAGGAGGAGAAGGAGGAGGAGAAGGAAAAAGAGGAAGCAACAGATGATAATGAAGGCAATAACAGATAAGGCAGGTGAAGTGAGACACAGGGGGAAGGAAGGAAGGAAGGAAGGAAGGAAGGAAGTAGAGAAGAAAGGAAGGAAGAGAGAAAGGGAGTGAGGGAAAGTGACAAGGTTCGTAGCATTGGGATTATTGCTTCATTAATTTCTCAATCAATATTGTTATCAGGGTCGTGCCAGACTCGGTCACCTGTTATTACTCAGCCCTCACCTGTGCCTGCCTCATTTATCACGTTCGTCCACGTGAACTTGCCACCCGTGCACCCCGAAATTCACTTAACCACTTTACTTAACATCTACTACAACTCTCATTTGTTAGTGTTTCACTTAACATTATTTGCCTTACTTTCATTCACTACCATTGGCCGTTTGGTGTTCTTTTTGAATTTACCACCTGTATCCATTGGAACTGCCAACCATGCACTCCTGGATTCATTAAACATTTTAACTACTTAACCTTTATCAAAACTTTCATTCCTTTATTTCTGAATTAAACAGCTTAAACATTCTTAGAACTCCATTCGGTTTCATTGGTCTCATTCCTTCTTTCCATTTATCATCAGCATGTACTGCAATCTATGCACTCCTAGACACTTAAACACTTTTTAACCTCTGCTACAACTCCAGATCATTAATACTTGAATTAAACAACACAATATTCATAATACTTCCATTGCCTTTCTTTGATCTCTCATTTTTTTCCTTCCATTTATCACCAACGTTTATTCGAACTACCACCCTTGCACATCTGGACTCAAACACTTTACTTAACGTTTATTATCACTCTCATTCTTTTGCGTTTGAATTAAATAATACTGATTGCTTTAGACTTTCATTTCATTTCACTGTTATTTTAGTCTAATCTTTAATTCATCCATTGTATTCGCGAAACTGCTACTCATGCACTACAGTCACACTTAAACACTTCAACTCTACTTCACTCTTTCTTTCCTGTTTGAATTAAACACCATTCACTTTTTCAGACATCCATTTCCTTCCATTGGTCTCTCAGTCTCCCCTTCCAGCTGCTGCGCTCACCTCCACCGTCAGCCTCCTTTCATCTTCTCTGTCATCGCCACTCATCTTCAGCGTCATATCCTCGCGAGAAGCTCCACCTTCACACGCCCCAGCACACATCACATCACCCACTGCCGTCACTCGTCTCTTCCCCCTCCCTCTGATGCTCCTCTTCCAGGCCCTTTATGATTTATACCCGCTTTCTCTCGGCAGATTGGAATGTTTTGTCGATTGATTCCCGCACAAGTGCGAATGTCTTGAGTGATGAGCAGTACAGAAAGGAGTGTAAGTGTTTTATGTTATATTTTCAGTATTTTTTTTGTATTTTGTAGTGTTTTGTTAAGCGTTTGTTGTTTCCTGGATGTGTCTGTGCTTGTGTGTGTAGTATTTTGTAGTTATCTAGTGCAGGTGTTGTGTGTGTGTGTGTGTGTGTGTGTGTGTGTGTGTGTGTGTGTGTGTGTGTGTGTGTGTGTGTGTGTGTGTGTGTGTGTGTGTGTGTGTGTGTGTGTGTGTTTTTCGAGTGAGCATGTTTGACTGTTTTGCTGTTTAATTGGTTTGCAGCAAAATTTCCCCCAAAAAATAATGATTTGTTCCTCTTTTATACAAATCCTTTCTGCAAACTCTGGAACGTGAATCTTTCTGATTAAAGAAACGAAGAGACTAGAAGGCCATTTCCCTTATTATTTTCCACGAAAGTCGAATTCCAAACTTGAAAGGCAGTCCGAGTTTCGTAAATGATGGCGGGTAGTTGATATAAAGTTCCTGCAGCTCATTTTTCTTCGATATTTTTTTCTTATTTTATTCTTTATTCTCAATGCCATACTTTAATCCCTGCATCTTCTCGAATTCCTTTTTCTTTTCTCTCTCCTTGTCTTCTCTTTTCTTTTCTCCTGTCTTCTTTAGTATAGATGGAATACCTCGTGTGTGTGTGTGTGTGTGTGTGTGTGTGTGTGTGTGTGTTTATGTATTTCAACATAATCCTAGCTAGCTTAGTATTGACGCAGCTTATTCCAGATGGTACGAAGGAGACCAGCCACTGTGCTGTGTAATCCTCCCATTGGCGTCGCTTGCAACATAATAAAATAATAAGTATTAAGATCTAAAGCCATTAAACACATAATCATCTTAACAGTTTATATTACTTGGTTATTGACAACTCTTTTTTTACATTCATATGAATATTTTAATCTAATAATCCCTGGACATTTTAGTTTTCATTCCCACAACTGTCTTTCGCCACCTGTTGTTTTGATTTACATTTTCCTAGAACACTTGCTTACAAATACTACTGTGACCTTCCCTTCTCCTCCGCTCCAGCCCTCCTGCCGTCCGCCTCTCGTCCTGCTTGTCCAGTGGTAATAAAGCACGTGGGATAATCCGTGTACCCGAGCTCTGGGCGGCTAAGGAAAATATAGAGGGTGGCTCGGGGGCTGTTATTCCGGTAGTAAACGATGTATACAGGTGGGCAGAAAGTTGGCTAAGCAATATATGTTTGGCAGAGCGAAAGTTGGGCCGATATACAGAGTTGTGCGGAATACACGAGTCTCCCGCGTCCCTAAGTCGATTACAGGTGTTGCCGCAGGGCGTATGTTTCACCCTGCAGGCCGTGGAGGCGATCGCAAATTTGTATTATGTGTTTTAAAACGTAAGTGGTGAGCTGAAGTTTAAGGTCACGTGTGGCTTTCTGGGGTAACTGTAAGCTGTGTTTATATACGTAGGGGGAGCGGTAAGTGGTTATTCGGGGTGTGGTTTATAGGATGGGTTTTATGTTCATTTGATATTGTTTGTTGATGTCACTGTCTTGTTAATATTTTTCCTTAATGTGTGTGTGTGTGTGTGTGTGTGTGTGTGTGTGTGTGTGTGTGTGTGTGTGTGTGTGTGTGTGTGTGTGTGTGTGTGTGTGTGTGTGTGTGTGTGTGTGTATGAGTGAGAATATGTTCAAACTCAACGCAACAAATAAAAGCAAATAAAAAAGACTGAAGAAAAGACCTAGTGAATGTACCAATACGCAGAGAGTTGTGCTTTGTAAATGAGGGTTTAAAGTTACTGATCTGTGCTTATATAGGCACTTAAACAGTAACATAAGAAAATAAGGGAAGCTACAAGAAGCTACGAAGCTCACACGTGTCAGTCCTTGTTCGTTTAAATATTTCCTTACTAGTTAAATTTTAAACCATTCCATAAAATTTTCTGGAATGTTTTAAAGTCCCCTATTGAGTTAGACAGCTTGTTTATCTATATTCTCATCCATTTCATCTTTACCCGATTGAGTTTTCTGGCCAGATAAGCAGTGACAGTCTTCATTTCCTTATTAGTGTTTTCTAAGTGTAGATTTGTATTATTAGTTACAGGTGCGTGATGAGATATAGAAGAACTGCTACGTGTATGTCTCTTGGTTTCTTGCAGATTCCCATACCCTTAATATTCTCACGTTCTTATGACAACTGAGTGACAGCAGCTCATCTACTCCTTCCCTCATGGTCTTCAGAATGCTTCCCGGGTTTTTCTTCCATCTATGGCCAAATCATTTTATCTCGTCTCATACCAACTCTATTTTCACTTTCCTTTTTTACCAGCGTCGGAACTCGGCACAAAACACCTCTTCTTCATCCTCCCCGCAGCCTCTCCATCCTCTTCCTTCTCTCTCTCTCTCTCTCTCTCTCTCTCTCTCTCTCTCTCTCTCTCTCTCTCTCTCTCTCTCTCTCTCTCTCTCTTTCCACTCAGAACTTCCAGGCCGCTGTTTTCCTCCATTCTCTCCACTCTTCTCTCCCAACATCCAGAGCTTTTTTTTCTCATTTCTTTTCTAAGCTTTCCCTCCTACCCTGTTTTATTCGGTTGCTTGTGCATTTATACACATACAGAGAGAGAGAGAGAGAGAGAGAGAGAGAGAGAGAGAGAGAGAGAGAGAGAAAGGAAAGTGTATATGTGTGTGTGTGTGTGTGTGTGTGTGTGTGTGTGTGTGTGTGTGTGTGTGTGTGTGCGCGCGCGCGCGTGCGTGCTCGTGTATCAACCATGGAAGCCCATCCTGTTAGCGTGAAAGCACAGGTAACCGTCCTTAATAGCAGAAGTAGACTGTCTCGTCCAGCACATTATCCCTCCACATGTAAGCTAATATTAGTTACTAGTTACGTATATGTGTTGATGCTGCACATAGTCAACTCGTCTTCCCTTTCATTCCCCTGAAATTCGCCTGAGAGTGGTAGCTGGTAATAATATAGGAAAATGGTTGCTGGTAGTTAGGTAGGGTGAAAAATAGTATAAAGTATAGAAGAATCCAGAGCACCAGTTAGAAATTTAGTAACGTATACATATTGAAGAAAAAACAGTGATGAATAGATAAATATGCGGTAACCTGATACACATCGCTGATATGGTGAATTCAAGAGGTCATGTGTCAAAGAATTTTACCATTTACGTTATTCTGTTACATTGTCCACTAAAATCCAACTGAACAAACGGGTGTGATAGGCGCTAATTAAATCAACATTTTTCTCTCACATGAATTGAGAGAGCTTAGCTTACCAGATGGTAAAGTTCACCTGTCGCAGTTTTGTTCTTGTGATAGAACATAATAGAATACTAACACGGCAGTGTCCTGCTGGTTCAAAGGAACTGAAATTTTGTCTCTTTTCAGGTCTAGCACTGTACGAATTTCTGGGAAAGATTTTTTTTTTTGACTCTCTTGTTTAACTCATTTTCAGGAAGTTGCAATATTGTGTTTGTTTTTTCTCCTTTATGCCCTTGATAAGAATTCTTTAAGTATTGAAAATCTCTCTAGTTTAGCTTCACATAAAACTCGTTTCTATTTTTAATTTGTTTGTGGCTATTGTTCTTATAATTTTTCGAAACCTACAAAAGAATGTTTCCTTTTCCTGTTTTGTGCCTTTATCCAGCTTTCTCAACAAATAAAAACATCCCAGTTGGCAAAGCATCGTTGCTGTTATAACTCCCACACGGTCATCATGAAGAAAGGTCCAAACAGTTGTAGTGTTCCTGGCTTTTGAAATGCACTACGTATATTGTAGAGTTCTGAGAAATTTCATATTTATATATTGCAGTAATTAAACGTACCTGTCACTTATTTCCGCTGCTGAACATAAAATCTAAACGTGTGTGTGTGTGTGTGTGTGTGTGTGTGTGTGTGTGTGTGTGTGTGTGTGTGTGTGTGTGTGTGTGTGTGTGTGTGTGTCTGTGTGTGTGTGATCTGTTGGCCGTTTACGAGCTGTTTATTCTGATAAACTTAATTAACTTTTTTTTTTTTCTCCTATGACTAGTGATGTTGCAATTTACTCAAGCGCATTAGTGTCAGTTCTCACGAGATCCTGTAACCAACATCATCATCATCATCATCATTATCATCATCATCACTTCCCCCGCATCCGTCTACACACACACACACACACACACACACACACACACACACACACACACACACACACACACACACACACCATTTCTCCTCTCTCATCAAACTCCTCTTATTTCCATCTCCTTTATCCTCCTCACCTATATCCTGTAATTCTTCCTCTCATCTCATCAGTCCCTCCCTCTTCACTTGGCAGCCTTGTGTTCTCATCTTTCTTTCCTGTTTCTAAAGTGAAAAAAAGGCTGGATTTAGTACAAGCTTCGTATGTTAAGCAGAAGGAGTATGACCTCTGCATAATTAGCGTGACGGGGAAACTGACACTCACTAATCTTTCCTCTGAATACTTAGCGAGAGAGAGAGAGAGAGAGAGAGAGAGAGAGAGAGAGAGAGAGAGAGAGAGAGAGAGAGAGAGAGAGAGAGAGAGAGAGAGAGAGAGAGAGAGAGAGAGTGTGTGTGTGTGTGAGATGGAGTTTATTACCGAAAGCTAAAATCTCACTAGCGTAACGTGCCCCGTCGTTTTATTTAAAGGGAAGAGGGAGAGGAGAAGGAGAGAAGAGGGAAGGGAGGGAGCCACGGACGGTCATAGTACGTAGGTAGGTAGACTTACTTACATACAAGTACGTACAATCGCTACGAAATTTTACACCAGCGATCTGGAACACGGTGCGGGGTGGGGCGGATGAGAGGGAGGGTAAAAGGGAGAAAGGGAAAGGAGAGAGGAAGGGAGTTAACACGTAAGGTCTTGTTTGCTTAGAATTAGAAGTTGGAATCTGCTCTTAACATTTACGTACGTGGTGCCGCGTGCGTGACTTGTGTGGCACGTGGGGAGTGTTGCCATCTTATGTTTTCTTAATTTCCCTATAATGAGCTTTGTGTTCTTCATTCGTGTGATTATGTTAATGGTGGTGGTGGTAGTGGTCGTGGTGGTGATACTGATGAAGAAGTCGGAATGGTAGTAGTTGTAGTAGTGGAAGAGGTATTAGTAATAACAGTAGTTGTAGTAGTAGCAGTAGTAGTAGTAGTAGTAGTAGTAGTAGTAGTAGTAGTAGTAGTAGTAGTAGTAGTAGTAGTAGTAGTAGTAGTAGTAGTAGTAGTAGTAGTAGTAGTAGTAGTAGTAGTAGTAGTAGTAGTAGTAGTAGTAGTAGTAGTAGTAGTAGTAGTAGCAGTAGTAATAGTAGTAGGACCACCACCACCGCCATCACCACCATCACCACCACCTATAGCAGTATTCGCACCACCAGTATTGGTAATATTAACAAAAACATTAAACACACAAGAAAACATGGAAAAGTACAAGAAGCCATCTCACAACATTAACAGTAGTAGTAGCAGTATCGGCAGCACCAGAAGCAATAGACGTTATCCTCAGCCAGTACAAGGATAAGTTCAACGGTGAGGCAATGTATTTGTTACTCGGTAAGGGACATCGAAGCACTCAGAGTTATTGGGTGTGTAATTCCCAGCGAGTGGTGTCTATAAAATACTAGTTGGCTGGTGTGGAAAGCTGCTCTTGATGTGTAAAAGTCAACAGCCTTCACAGCGTTCGCTAAGTCAGGAGCACGCCCTTTCAAGATTCACAAACCGGACTGAGGATCAAAAAAATAAGTAGAGGAAAAATGACAAAATATAAAGTTACTCTCCTGTAAATGCGCTCAATGTCTGCTGGCAAACCGATTCTTGTTATGAAAATAGAAAATACGTGGGAACGCAAGAGTAGGAATGCCGGATTTAGATGGAAAGTATGGATAGAAACCAAGAATTTAAGTGTGTGCGTGTGTACATACGTGAGAGAGAGAGAGAGAGAGAGAGAGAGAGAGAGAGAGAGAGAGAGAGAGAGAGAGAGAGAGAGAGAGAGAGAGAGAGATTGCGGCCAATTTAAGTTGAACTCGTAATTTACAAAGGTGGAGGGAGAAAGGAAAGAAATTGGTGGAAGGTAACTTGCTTAAAGAAGAAGAAGAGAGAGAGAGAGAGAGAGAGAGAGAGAGAGAGAGAGAGAGAGAGAGAGAGAGAGAGAGAGAGAGAGAGAGAGAGTATATAGTATAGTATAATCCATTATATTAACGGGTATTCACCTACACCTGTATAGGGTGAGTATTTGCACAAGCGGTTTAGCTTCCGTGCTGTTTGTGTTACGTGAAAACCGTTAACGTGGGGAATGTGTGTGTGTGTGTGTGTGTGTGTGTGTGTGTGTGTGTGTGTGTGTGTGTGTGTGTGTGTGTGTGTGTGTGTGTGTGTGTGTGTGTGTGTGTGTGTGTGTGTGTGTGTGTGTGTGTGTGTGTGTGTGTGTGTGTGTGTGTGTGTGTGTGTGTGTGCGTGTGTGTGTGTACGTGCACGCGCGTGTGTGTAAATATGCGCTCACCAGAGTGAGGGAGAACAAGTATGTATATTTAATCATAATTACATAAATAATTGCGCGAGTCAGTTTACAGGCGGTGTTGGTGCAGGGAAGCGACGGGCGGCAGCAGGTTATGAATCTATTCCGTCACGGCAGCAACACAGCAACAATGCGGCTCCTGCAACATTACATAACCAACCTACACATACACTACCACCAAACACGCTGTAATTGAGTTATCAGGCCTCTCCGTCACTCAGGCAAACAGGAGCGAAAGACCTCAGTAAGGAAGTGTACTCGAGTTTCTAAGTATTATACACAGCACCATCACTTTTTCTGTGTGATGTATTGGTGTTTGAGGCAAGGCAAGCCCTGCTCTCAGTATTGGTGATTTCTTTGAGTGCTATGTCTCAAGCAAGTATTATTTTTTTACCATCATCAATCGGTCTCCCCTCTATGTGTGTGTGTGTGTGTGTGTGTGTGTGTGTGTGTGTGTGTCGTTAGTGTAATGGATAATATCTTCGATGGTTGGGCAGCGCTTTAGTAAAGAATTGGTGGCAGTATTGATGACTTTCTGTAATTATGAGACTTGCAAATTATGATTACTTCAACATCAGCATCATTCGCACACGTTTTTTTTTTTTTTTTTCTTCAATGTAATCCATCGTACGTGTGCTGGGTGGTATATGTCATGGTGGTGTTTGAATAAAGAAAAAGTCCTGTTGCCAGTATTGGTCTCGCGTGATGAAAAAAAAAAAAAAAAATCCAGGAAACCACTGTAAACATAATATGCGGCCGGGCCAATAACGGTCCGTATAGCGAGGTCCACTCACAAACCACAGGCAAAAAAAAAAAAAAATAAAAAATAAATAAAAATATAAAGATAGATAAAACAAAAAAAAAACAAAAAAATACCTATGACTCTCTGCCATAACTGTCTGCCGTTCCCCCGTGAATCCATCTGTCTGTCTATCCCTATAGCCTAATCTACCTTTGTATCCATATCTATTGATCCATCTATCCATATCATATACAACATGATAAAAAAAAAAATATTCCATACTAGGAAAAAATGGATAACTCCTTAAAAAAAAAAAAGAACGGAACAGAGTAACGGAAAAAAAGCTGCAATTCATTTTCACTGAACGCTTCGGATGCATTTAGAAGCGAACCGGCATTTCCTGAGCTTGGGGCGGATTTGAGGCGACCGAGCGTGCGCGGGTAAAAAGAGCCACCACCCAGCATGATGCAATTATCTTGTAATTATCTGCCTCCACCGCCGCCCCTCAAAAATTGGAGACATCGAAATGACGTTCATAAATGATTAATTCCCGAACATAAGATTTATACGATGTTTCTCTCTCTCTCTCTCTCTCTCTCTCTCTCTCTCTCTCTCTCTCTCTCTCTCTCTCTCTGAATATATTATTACATTCCCTTCCCTACTCCGGTCTTCGCCTAGTTTCCCTATAGAGTATGTGAAATTGTGTAGCCTACTGGATATAATGTGGCCGCCGCACTCTACTCACCTGGGGCATCTCGGGGAAAGGTCAGGATAGAGAGATTGCACTCCGGCGGGTAAATAATATTGTGGTTGGTTTCACGAGAATATCCTCTCTCCCTGAAGGTATGAGTAAGGGTTGGATTGATGCAATGGTTTATTTCTGTACAGGAAGTAACACGATTTTCTACAAATATTCCTATAGCCGAAAGTACGAGTTATTCTAAATAAAAAATGTTCTATAAGCATCTGTATTTTGAGGCTTCTGTTTAGCAATGGGGTGAAGTTCAACTGTGTTGGGTGACATATGAATGGCTGGGTCAGGCGGCTGTATTGTGTCGTAGAAACACTTTATCAGTATACTTCACCTTAGCGTGTGTGGCATTCTCAACAGTTTTTATTTCTCTCTACCAAAACCATGGAATATAATCTAAATGTATTCATTGTCTCAATCTTGTCTTGAAGCTCTAAAAAGCTGACTTGTTAGTCTTTCCCCTTCCCCGTCCCCACCCTGCATCCCCTGACCAGGCAAAGCATCACGTAATCTTTCAATTAATTCCTTGTTAATGACAGGCATGCTATCATTGTGTAATGGTTATTAGTCATTCATCTGCCCGTCTCAACACAGGACGCTACAATACCCCAAAATCTGTAGAAGTGGCATGTTGACGAGAATTGTCTGATGGTAAAATTATGAGGTGTTCAGTCATTTCTACAAGTTTTGGAGTAATACAGTATCCTGTGATAAAACGGGTAGTGTTGACAGGTAAGTTATTAACTGACAAACATTACGCAGTTTTAGTATAGCCATTATATTATTAACGAAAAATTGAATAACAGACTACGTGACGCCTTGTCTGCCTGATGGGGAGAGCGAAGGCCTTGCAGCAGTAAGCTGTTTGAAGTTTAAAGCCAAGATTGAGACAGTGAATACATTAAGATTGTATTGCGTGATTTTGATCGAAAGAAAATAAAATGTTGAAAATGCCACACACTTACAGTTAGATGGAGTATGTTGATATGCTGTTTCTACACCATACGACAGCCTTCTGGCCCAACCGTTGTATCTGTCACCCAGCCACACTCTAGTTTCACTCACACCATGGCTCAAAATGCACATCTGCATTTTCTACTTAGAATAAATTATACTTTAGCTTCTAATAATATTCGTAGAAACTCGTATTACATTCATGCTTTCTTATGTTCGGTATTATTTATTATGCATAAGTGAATTAACTAAAATATTAAACGCTTTGTGGTTTGATTACGACTAATTTTCAAAGACCATAGATTTGACTTGTTGTATTTTGTGTATTTCCTTATTGAGTGTACACTTTGTTAAACCATCACTAGAAACAAGAAAACACTCTAACTATTGTTGTGAATTTTCATCGGCAGTTTTTTTTTTTCAGAGTATACTGTGCTGTTATATATTCATGTGCGCTTTCTTTATTCATGGTATGAAATTATTGGTAAGATATCACTCAAATCTTTAAACTACCTCAATTTCTATCGTGACACCATGTATGTTCTTCAAAACACAAGATATTAAGTATTTAAAGACATACTCATCAAGTAACACATACATGCGCAGTATCTGAAGTTATGGAGTAGAAATTATTTAAGAAAATCAGTATTTGGATCTTAATTTTGAACATTTTCCTTAGCACAATAATTCATGTGTCTTGTTATGATTCTTGCAGTACGAAAATTGAGATCTTTCGGCAACTTGGTATTGGGCAATACTCTTACATTGATTATTTGAAACTTTGTAGTTTTAGAAAAGATCAGGAAAAGAAGTCTTAGTAAACTGAACTTAATTCTAAAAGTTTTCAAAACCGATAATTCCTTTTTCATTAAGTTATCGTATTATGTATATGAAGTTAATGTAGTTTAGAGAGTAATGCCAAAATTTTTATATCTGATGTCATCGTAACTTTATCCGGTGATCAGTATTTGGAATATTTCATGCGGCGTAATGGTAATAGCACATGAGTGACCACAAATTGGCAACACCAATAGAAATAACCCCAATGTACTCGAGTTCATCAGTTTAGCTTCATAAAAAAACTATTAATAAAAATACATTGTGTTCGGAATGAAAATATATGTATTGCCTTCAGCTTGTTGTAGCTCTGACTCTCCAACTCTGTCGATCAACCTGTCAGTGAGTCTGTTATTCAGCGTATTTTTTCCATCTACATTTCTTTCTATAC
>NC_059301.1:27973249-27975749 GCF_017591435.1 Portunus trituberculatus
ACTCCTCTTCATATTAGAGCATAGATTGATGAATAGGTGGAGATATAGATAGATAGATTTCATTTACTACAAAAAAAAATAATAGCTGATGTGATATAATAACAAGAATTTGGGTTGCGGCTCATACATCCACCAATCTACACACACAGACACACACACACACACACACACACACACACACACACACACACACACACACACACACACACACACACACACACACACGTTCCATCCAGTGTCAGGTCGCCGGTAACCTGTAGATACTCTGCATAATCTAGCCATCGTGCTTGTCTAGATACCATTTGTTTATCTCTGTCTTTAGCATTAATAGTATTGCTTTCATTCCTGTGAATATAGCTACACATTTTTTTCTCCCTCTCCCTTTTGTTGGGTCCAGCACACAAACACCCTCCACCTGGTGTTTGTAGAGTCCACTTGTTCAGGTGAGCTTAGGTGAGAGGATGCCTGTTGTTTTTGTTATTGTTGTTGTTGTTGTTGTTGGTTGATATTGATGATAGTGTTGGTGGTGATGCTATCAATTCTGTTAGTCTTTTTCTATCTTTTTCCATCTTTTCCATCCTTCTCCATCATTCTATTGTTCTTTTATCATTCTTATATTTTCTTTCTTATTACTATGTTATGTTTATCAACACCCATAACCTGAACGTTGACAAATATTTATTTCTCTTTCACCTATCTGTAAAACTCTCTCTCTCTCTCTCTCTCTCTCTCTCTCTCTCTCTCTCTCTCTCTCTCTCTCTCTCTCTCTCTCTCTCTCTCTCTCTCTCTCTCTCTCTCTCTCTCTGATGTGTCAAGGTGTGATGGATAGATGGAAGGGTGGGAAGAGAGAGAGAGAGAGAGAGAGAGAGAGAGAGAGAGAGAGAGAGAGAGAGAGCGCATAGGGTAGGAAGAGAGGAGGCTATGGGATGACGGGACAGGAAGGACTACGAAGAGGGGAAGAATGACATTGGAAATATTACATCAGATTTTTGTGTAGTGTGGCGTGTGTCGTGTAGCGTGTGGAGGGGGCAAGAGGAGGAGGAGGAGGAGGCGGCAAGTCCGTTTTGTCGGAGGCTGGAAGGGCGATTCTTGATTCTCCTCGCCGCTCACACTGTATAATTGTAACATTGGGGGCTCAACCTTTTGATCTCACTCCTCTGGCAGGAAAATATATTTGTGTTTTCCGGAGAGGCCAAAATTTATATCCATGTCCACTTAGTTTAATGAAAACGCCGATTCTACTTCCACCTCTCTCTCTCTCTCTCTCTCTCTCTCTCTCTCTCTCTCTCTCTCTCTCTCTCTCTCTCTCTCTCTCTCGTCTGTCTCCCCTTCCTCTCCTTTCATCTCCTGCTGTTTCCAATAGAGAGAGAAACATCGCGATACGAAAAAAGGGAGTGTTGAAATAAAAGATTAGCGCACCTGATGGTCTGGGTTACTGCCAGGAAAAGCCTCATGTTGCTAGGATAAAATGTGTAGGTGAAAAATACGGAGAGACACACCGATCGACAGAAAGACAGGTGGTGTTTGTGCGGAGGGAGTGGGGAGGGCTTTTTATTATTTTTTTTGAAGTGGTGTCTCTGTTTTTGGCTCCTGACGTGATGATTTGCAGGTTTGTCAATTGTGTTCGTCTGTGTTAAATTAAAGTTGCATTTTTGTCATGAGTACTTTATATATTAGTTTGATTTATTATGTTTTTACTGATGTATTCTCCTTATGTTTGTTTATGGCTGTGTTCGTGTTACTATGTTTCAGTGACTTTTCTTTTTTTGGTATTGTGAAAAGCGGCGCTGAAAAACATTTGCGTAACGATTGCTTTGTACACAAGTTATTAATTTTGTGATGGTTTATTCTATCTCCCTTTGTAAGTTTATTGTTATAGTTGTGTTAGCGCTACAATATTTCAATCACTTTTCTTTCAGTTATTACGAATAGCTGCGTTAAATACCATTCATATAACGATCACTGTACACATAAGTTGTTAATTTTGTGATGCTGTATTTCATCTCCATTTATTAATTTCTTGTGTCTACCTTACTAAATTGCTTTTCTCTCTTGTTTTACGTACTGTGAATTATTCGACAGGAGCCAAGTCGACCGGGAGGAGGAGGAGAAAAATTCTTATATGTACTCGACTTAGAAGCGTCAAGAAGGGATAGCTGATGAAAACTTGGTGAGTGTTCCTAGTCATCGTTCAGCTGTTTCATCGATAACCTATCTTGCATCTTAACTCTTTTTTGGATGAATGCTATGTGCTTTTCCTTAAGATAAGAAATTATATAGTGTAAGTTTAGCGTGTAGTTTCAAGGGGCACTGCTTACATCAAAGGAAGTAATTGAGAAGTGAGTTTTTAATATGTGTAGCCTTAATTTTAGCCATTGAAATTGTTTAGGGTTGCTAGAATGAAAGGGGAAGTATTTTATGTAAGAGGGGTCTTGGCCAAGGGCAACAAAAAATGGTAACGAAAAAAAGGGTCCACAGAAGGTGCCAGTTCCTAAAGGCG
>NC_059301.1:27978249-27983249 GCF_017591435.1 Portunus trituberculatus
AGCGAATGTGTGTAGTAGCAAAGCAGTGAAAGTGAGGCAGGCGGGAGTGTAAAGTGTAAAGTGTTGAGTGAATCAGGTTCCTGTTTGGTGGGGAAATGCGAGTGAGAAGCAGCGGTGGCGTGGGGGATATTGGAAAACATTAAAGCCAATGCAGTGTGCAATAGGGAGTTTTAGGGACTACTACGTTATTTTTTCACTTTTTTTACTTTATCAGTGTATTTTTGACATCACGTAAAAGGTGGACTTTAGGAGGGAAATTGATAAGCGAGCCAGCGTTTCGGAGCTTCACGGATGGTTACAACCGATGTGTTCAGAAATATCAATGCAAGAAATGAAGTAATAAGTAATATGGTTTCTTCTGGGAGCCTACTCAGTGCTCCTAAAGATTCCCTTAGGATCGTGCAGGACATGCAACCATTGTCTCGCCACCTCTCTGTTAGTTAAGTAAAAATTAGGGTTTCTTCTACAGTTTCATCTGCGAGCGAATCGGCGCAAGTTGCTGTTGAGAAGTGAACCTGGAAATGCACTTGCTTGAGCAGCTGGGCGGTACATTATCATTACTGTGATTTAGTAACTCTTGCCTCTGTTTAGCGCTGCAGGTTGTTGCAAGACTTACTTCATGACTCTCATCCCGAATATTATCTATTCAACTCCAAGAAGTTACGCGGCCGGCGCTCAAATGAGACAGTTGAGGGTCCGCACTGCAGAGTATAATCTAGTCAGGGTAAGACGCGGCCGACCGTCCTGGCAGCCACACCAGGGCTGCCACCACATCTTGCCGTAATGTGGCCCCGGCAGCAGCCAGCACCCTCCCCGCGGCTTCTGGAGACGACCATTCCAGGCCCTGAGGGCCAGTCGGGGCAACCATAACCTCACCTGCAGCCTCAGTACAGCCGGCGGCACCAAGTCTCCTCTGGCAGTAAGAGAATGCCCGCCTCAAGCCTCACGACCTCCAAGTTAGGTAATTGTGGGCGGCAGACCCCCGCCTGCCATCGACAAGAAAAAAAATAAAAAAAAACTTGGCAAGGAACAAGGATAGTGAAGCCTTAAAGAGGCTTCCCACACTACACATCCTCGTACACCCTGTATCCTTCTATGTTTCATTCCTGCCATATCCAACACCTCCCCTGCCACGCATCACCTCCTGCCCTCCCATCACCTCACTCGCCCGCTCACCACTCACCGGCCCGTGTCCACCACTCGCTCTTGACGTACTCGATTTCCCCAAACGCACCGAGCCTTGCTACACACCCTAACGATTCGTTCGCCACACACACACACACACACACACACACACACACACACACACATCGCATACACTCTCCCGGCATCCACCACCGCCGCAAACCCGACGTGCCGCACATTGCACCACAGGATTAAGCCAAGTCCGAATCTCTCGGGCGCTCCTCGCAGCGGCGCCGACAACCACTCCATCAGACGGTGGGAGGGATGACCCAAAAAAATGGATTCCGAAGTCAATCAGCGAGCAGCCAGTGGAAGCATGAACGAGTATGGATGCAGCTTCAAAAACTCCCCCGAAGCCAGATATCGGGTAATTTAGTTGGAGTGTTTGTTGTGGAGTGAAAGGGTGCCTGTGTATGCATGTGCGTGTGTGTGTGTGTGTGTGTGTGTGTGTGTGTGTGTGTGTGTGTGTGTGTGTGTGTGTGTGTGTGTGTGTGTGTGTGGAAGGTAAAGGGGGGAGAAGAGGGAGAATTGGAGAGGTGAAAGCTACGATAGGGTGGTGGTAGTGGTGGTAATGGTGATGGTTGTGATGGTGGTGGTTATGTTTATGGTGATGACTGTGGTGGTGGTGGCAGTGGCAGTGGTGGTGATGGAGGTGAAAATGATGGTGAATATGATGGTGATGATGGGATTGGCGTGACGCTCGTGAACCTCGGCGAGAATGGCCATGGTTAGGTGCTCGGGGTTAGTTTTGTAGCACAGGGGAATGATGGGATACCGGCACGCACGCACACACACACACACACACACACACACACACACACACACACACACACACACACACACACACACACACACACAGGTAATACATATGAACTGACAGAAAAGCAAGATAACGAAATGAAAGATGCAATAAAGAGAGAAAGCAATTATATTAATTCCTCTACCTACAACAACAACAAGCTCTTCCACTATTTATGCTGCTACTACTACTACTACTACTACTACTACTACTACTACTACTACTACTACTACTACTACTACTACTACTACTACTACTACTACTACTACTACTACTACTACTACTACTACTACTACTAATAATAATAATAATAATAATAATAATAATAATAGTAGTACTACTGTTGCTACTACTACTACTACTACTACTACTACTACTACTACTACTACTACGACTGTTACTACTGCTGCTACTACTACTACTACTACTACTACTACTACTACTAATAATAATAATAATAATAATAATAATAATACTGCTACTGCTAGGACTGCTACTACTACTACTACTGCTACTACTAGTACTAGTACTATTCTTACTACTACAAATTTATCACTGATGACAAAAACAACAATAATACTAGTAGTAATAATAACAATAATATAATAATAATAATAATAATAATAATATTGATAATAATAATGATAATAATAATAATAATAATAATAGTAATGATAATAATAATAATAATAATAATAATAATAATAATAATAGTAGTAGTAGTAGTAGTAGTAATAATAATAATAATAATAATAATAATAATAATAATAATAATAATGATAATAAGAACGATAATAATGTTAGTAATAATGATAATGACAAGAACAACAAGAACAAGAACGACAACAACAACAGCAATAATAATAATAATAACAATAATAATAATAATAATAATAATAATAATAATAATAATAATAACAACAACAACAACAACAACAACAACAACAACAATGATAATAATAATAATAATAATAATAATAATAATAATAATAATAATAATAATAATGATAATAATAATAAAACAATAATAATAATAGTAACAGTAATAGCAATCACACGGAAAAATGCATTCACGAAAATGAGGAAGAACAGACAATGAAGACCTGAATGAGACTGAAACAGCGCGTGTAGAGAGAGAGAGAGAGAGAGAGAGAGAGAGAGAGAGAGAGAGAGAGAGAGAGAGAGGGGGTGCAGGAAGAGCCCGGTTATCAGCATCGGGGTGAGTTATCAGGGCACGCATGATGGGGCTGGCTCAGGGAGGAGGAAGAGAGAGGAAGGGTCGGGCCAGTCAGTGATCAGGGTCCACATTGAGGCCACGGATGCCCTTCCTGATAATTCCCTGGCCTTGAATCTCCGCCCTACAACTTTTCGACTCGCAGTGGGGTCTCGTGTTGGCTTGGAGGGATGAGAGAAGCCTGGAGCAAGAAAGAGGGGGAGACATACTGAGAGGTGGAAGACGGGAGCGAGGAACGTTACACAATCAAGGAATAAAGTGAAATAGTTTATCCTGGGACACAGAAAGAAAGAAATACTGGGAGAAACTGAGACAGAGAACTAGAAGAATTGATGAGCGGAAACTATGGGCAATGGATGGAGAGAGAGAGAGAGAGAGAGAGAGAGTGAGGGGGGGAGACACAGGCTCATAAATAGAGTAAGGGACATTATACATTATAGACACAGATAGAGGGAGACAGACAAAAACAGAGACAAAGGACTACAAGAGAAGAGTAAGGGAGAAACACAAACGGTGCGACAGTGACAAAGAAAAGTAAAATCGGATACAGAGACACGTTATATAATGAAGTAATGAAATAAACACACCATTTTACAGTTTTTTACTCGAATGAAGTGTATTTTCATGATGGTTTTGGTAATTACGTAAGAATTAGCTTCGTTCTTTAGGCATCGCACGGCACATTACCGCTGAGAGGGAGAGAGAACAAAGTGTGAAATGCTTTAATGAGTTGGCAATAATGAGGGTTTGGAAGGCCCGCTCTGAGCTTACCACGTAATCAGGACAACACGTTTTTATTGCCAAAGTTCATGCACGTATAAGAGAGAGAGAGAGAGAGAGAGAGAGAGAGAGAGAGAGAGAGAGAGAGAGAATATAACAACGACCTCAGAAAAAAAAAATCAAAAGCGCGTGGAAAAGAAGGCAGAAAATTGTGAGATGAGAATAGATACTGTATGAAATAATGAAAAAAGAAAAACAAGAAAAAGAATAACGAAAAACAAGAAAGAAAACGAAACAAAACAAAAACTAATAATCATAAGAATAAAAACAGGACTCCAATGGAAATAAAACATACGAAGTTACCAGAAAAAAAAGAAGAAGAAAGAGAAGAGAATATATCCGAGCCAAAAAACAAATGAAGGAATACACCGCAGCTTGGAAGGGAACGAGAGAACGAGCCCAGCATGAAAATAGGGACCAAGGATAAAGATACAGTGGTGGTAGAGTCTCAGGTATGTCGTAAAATCCCCCTAAACTGAATTCCCCTTCAATACACACGAGAGAGAGAGAGAGAGAGAGAGAGAGAGAGAGAGAGAGAGAGAGAGAGAAGAGAGAGAAAGGGCAATGGAAGAAGATAAGGTGGAAAAGGTGGAAGACTAAGGCAGAAAAGAAGAGAAAGAAAGATAGATAGAGGAATTGAATAAGGGAAGCGAGACGAGAGAGAGAGAGAGAGAGAGAGAGAGAGAGAGAGAGAGAGAGGAAGAAAAGAAAGACAAGGGAAAGAGGTAAGGTAAGACAAAGAACTAACATCAACGCAGAGAAGAGAGGAAGGAGAAGATAGATAGGGAGACTAAGGAAGGAGGAAAAAGTCAAGTTAACGAAGAAAAGAAAGGAAACAAGGAAGGAAAGGAGGGGAACAAGGTCTCAGGAAGGAAGGTAATGAAGGAAGTAAGGAAAATATGACAGGAGCAAGAAAAGGAAGGAAAGGTCGAGGGTTGATAACTCGTTTCTATGGAATATTTTAAAGGAAGAAGTAAGGTTGAGAAAAGAAGAAGGAAAAAT
>NC_059301.1:27985749-28013249 GCF_017591435.1 Portunus trituberculatus
CTTGAGTCGATTATCAGTTTCAGGGAATATCATAGGAAAACACATACACACAATTCGTCAAAGCCCTGGGATCCTGGCAGAAACTGAAACTGGTGAACATCAAGAATAGGAAGGAGTTAGTATGTTTGCTCCTGTCTGGGCACACTGTAGCTCAGAGCCCCGTCTCGCCCATTCATAGCGCGCTCACGTATATTTTGTACTGTGTTGTTGCAGTGTGCGCCAGTACGTGGTGGAGACGAGGAATGGGAGGCAGAAAAGTCAACCAGCCTGAGTAACCAGAATTCTTTGTAGCCATGTAAATTTTCTTGTGTGTTCGTGCAAGACTACACTGGTCTTCTCTGTTAAGCCAGGTATTTTGAAACGCTCCGAGCTTTCACCACCATAGATATTTTCAGAGGCACCAAGGATGATTAGCTGGTTCTCAAGGATGTGTCGTGTGTTAATAATAATACATACATTTCGTCCGCCTATCATTTAAACCAAAGCATCTTTAAAAGCCTCTCTAAATTCAACAAAAGCTTTTTGAATATATTGGAGGTGTGAAGCAGAAGTGTTTAGAATATTGTCCTTAGTGCTATGAATGCAGGAATTATGTTAAGTAGCTTTAAGTGCAAGAAAAAAAGGTGAGTTCTGAGTGAGGGTAAAATGAAACGTTGGAAGGGTGATGGAATACTGCGTCGTGACGTAATCGAATGTGACTGTCTTGTTAGCCCGCTGAAGTTAGAGAGAGAGAGAGAGAGAGAGAGAGAGAGAGAGAGAGAGAGAGAGAAATTATACCCTTTAGTTGGTTTGAAGGGTTCTTTTTAATTTTCCGTTTCTCCTTTGAATCCTTTCTCGTCTCCCACTTCTTTTTCCTTGCTACCCCATAATCTTCTTTTGCTCCTCTGTATCTCTCTCCTTTTTTTTCTCAACCAATATTTTTCACTTTTATCCTAAGACCTCCACTCCTTTACTTCCCTCCTCTCCGCTAATCCTTTCTCTCTCTCTCTCTCTCTCTCTCTCTCTCTCTCTC
Organism: Portunus trituberculatus; assembly: GCF_017591435.1. Lineage (NCBI taxonomy): Eukaryota > Metazoa > Arthropoda > Malacostraca > Decapoda > Portunidae > Portunus > Portunus trituberculatus. The sequence goes on from NC_059301.1 coordinate 27,986,762, forward strand.
TCTCTCTCTCTCTCTCTCTCTTCTACCAAGGATCAAAGCTCGAGAAATTAACATAATTCGGAATGGACAACTGTAGAGCTTTGCGATGAGTTAATTAGTTACGCCTTCCCGGGGCCGCCAGCTTGGTGCGGAGAGTCTAAGGGAGGCAGGGAAGGAATGAGAGAGGGAGGAGAGTGTTTGGTGCCTGCTGGTAACGTGTAAATACTTTCCCAGCTGGAGTCTTTGAACACCCGAGTTGAAGGAAGAAATGGTGTTGTTACTGAGAGAGAGAGAGAGAGAGAGAGAGAGAGAAGGAAGGGGGGCACGTGTAGAGTTGATGGCATCTTGTTATTCCCATTATGTTCTTATCGAGGCTGTGAAATGTTGGTGTGTGTATGATATCAAGAACCTCATTATAAGCGATTAGGGAGGAGGGAATGACCTTCGCGTAATTAGCGTGTCGACTCTCTCTCTCTCTCTCTCTCTCTCTCTCTCTCTCTCTCTTGGTTGGCTGCATTACAAACACAAAACTGCAAGTAATGCCCCCACCCATCTTGTAATCCAATCAGCCCCATCTCCATATCAGTCTTCCATCTTTACATGTACGCCTCGCCGTTCACTGAAGCAACAGGATACGACTTGCAGAGCCACGCAGAAAATAGACAATGCACCTTCGTTACCTTCACTCCTCCCTTCCACAATCCCCTTCCCCGTTCCCCGCCCCTGGCCTTGTCTTTTCTTCTTTCTGTTTCCCTTTCATCGCCTCCTTTCTTTCCCCTTCCCACTCCTCTATTCACCTCGCAGAAATAGTTCCCTTCAGGCTGGCCGGGATGAGGTCGAGGTTCCGGTGAGATGGCAACACTGTTTCCTGAGAGATGGGAGAGGTGGGAAGCAAGGAGAGGGGGGGCGTTGGTTATTCTCTCTCTCTCTCTCTCTCTCTCTCTCTCTCTCTGCTTTTTTCCTTTTTTTTTTTTTTTTATTCTTGTCTGTTGCTTACTGATGTTCTATTGTCCATTTCCTGTACTTATTTCCATTTATCCTTTATCTCTCCGTTCTTCCTTTCCAATTCCCAATATTTTTTTTCTATTTTCTATTCTTCCATGGCTTTCCTCCCTTTTCTGTTTTTATTCTGTCTTATCTTTACCTTTTTTTTTCCCTCCTCTCCACTTCTCTTCAATTCCTTCTCACCATATGTTACCTTTCCTTCTTCCTCCTTACCAGCTCCTATAGTCATTTTTTCTTTTCCTCTCCTCTTCTTTCCTCTCCTCTCTCCTTTGCTCCTTTTCTCCCTGGTTTCGTTCCCATCCGTAAGGCAATAGTAATGGTAATTGATAATTCACCATAATTTCACTCTGAACCAGATAATCAGGCTGAATTGTGTTTATGTACGTTTGCAACTTTTTTCCTTCTTTTTTATAATATTCATCATGACCACATATGGAGGAAACATCAGTGTATTGTTTATGACTGAATGAAACGCGGATGAGTGCAGTCTGAATACAGGTGATGTCATGTCCTGCGTTGTCTTTACGCTGTATTGTGTTTAGTTTTTTTTATTTTCCTGTGGATATACTACTATGTGTTGCACATGACGTACATAGTGTCTGTCTGAGTGGAGAATGTGAAAAAAAAAATATGATACATAACAGGGAATTAGAGCCATGATAATGAAGAGAGCGAGCGAGCGAGCGCGAGAGAGAGAGAGAGAGAGAGAGAGAGAGAGAGAGAGAGAATGTTTTGAAGCGTAATAATTGGCTATTCCTCTCTGTAAGAAAAGAGATTGCACAATGAATAACTTTCTGTCCTAAGCTTAATTTCACCATGGAAACGAAACTAGCGATGTATTTATTCTCTCTCTCTCTCTCTCTCTCTCTCTCTCTCTCTCTCTCTCTCTCTCTCTCTCTCTCTCTCTCTCTCTCTCTCTCTCCATCGGCGGATGATGCAGAGTGAAAGTAACTGAGAGAAGCTGTGGTGTGTTTATGAGGAATGCGAAAGGGATGAGCGGCGGGAGCAGTTGTGGTATAGTGATATGTGCATTGTGTGGGTTAGTGCATTGTTACTGGTGTTGTTGATGATGACAGTGACGCAGGTGATAATGACTCTGGTAGTGATTATATGTTTTTTGGGGGATGTCCTAGATAGATTAACTGCTCTATTTGTACTTTGCGTTGGGTAATAGATTGTTGTTCATTTTCTGTTTAGTTGCCTTTGTGTTTGTTCATCTATGTGTCTATCTATTTGGCTATTCATCTACTTTTCTATCCATGGAAGCGACAATGTATGTATTATTTCTATTAGTAACTCCATCTAGATGTATATCTCACGTAACGTAACCTAACCTAACGTCATTTAACATACACGTAACAAGGACGTAGCATCTTAAAAAACTTCCCTGCATAAGTGCCATCTATACATCACCTCAGAACATTTTCCCAGTCTCAGCATGCAAAGTGTAGGGAAGACTATGAGTTCTGAACCATAATGCCAAAATGATGAGGCAGTGAGTGAGGCGGTGATTTGATTTGATTTGATTTGATACATTTATTGAAATAAGTAATATATATATATATATATATATATATATATATATATATATATATATATATATATATATATATATATATATATATATATATACACACACACATAAGTAAAATATTCCTTATTACAAAGGGGTAGTGGTACTTAAGTAGCCAAAACCCTAATCCTAATAATTATGTACATTCTCTACTTGAAATTAATAATTATAAATTAGGATAAATACAAGTATGTGTATAAAATAGCATAGCCTAGAGTATAAAACATATAAAATACATGTCAGTTTGTGCAAATACCCTATTGTCAGTTCCATACTTAGTGGCAAATGTTCTTGATATATTTGCAGCTATGTAGTAGCTCCGTGATTTCATTGTTATTAAACATATAAATAACTTGGTCTGTCACAGAGGTAAGCGAGGGATGCCTGGTCTGTGACAGTGCGGGACACTGTAGCACGTAATGGTGTAGCGTGTGACTGTTTGGCTCAGCACACAACCGGCACTGTTTGTTTACGTCACTGGTTTCTACACCCAACTGCCAGTAATATTTATAACCCATTCTGAGCCTGGTACATACACTGTCTTTCCACGGTACGCGATATTTACCATTGGTGAAATCTGTTTCACTTGCCACCCGTGTGTAGTGTCTTAAAGTTTCACTTTTTTCACACTGTGCAACAACCTCATTTCTTTCCTTTTCAATGTTTGCTTCTCTAATTTTGTTTCTAATTTGGCGAAGAGTATTAGCACATTGCAGATTAACTGAGCTTTTCAGTGCTACTTCTTTAGCCAGTTTGTCTGCTCTTTCATTGCCCTGAATGCCGACATGAGAAGGCACCCACATGAACACAACACGCCGCGACATTGCCAGTTTTCTTATTAACACTTTACAGATATTGATCAGGCTTTCCAGAATGGGTTTAATGCTCACCAGTTTCTCCAGCGCTCCCCGACTGTCACTAAAGATCCATACATCCCCTACTCCTCCCTGTAGCAGGGTGAGAGCCAAGCACAAGGCACACAGCTCTGCCTGAGTGGAGGACACGTGATCGCTCACCCTATAGTACTGTTCCGTGTCTACGTGCCCTCCATTGTCTGTGACACGTCTCAGTAGTACACCACAGCCAGCCCTTCCGTCATCCCTCACCAACCCGTCACAGTAGACATGAGTCACTCCGCTCTCTTCAAGCTAGAGGCGGTGAAGGTTTACAGCGAGGAGCAGGGGAAGGAATGGTTGCTGTGGTGATAACGGTGGTTGTGGTGCCCCTGAACCTCCTCTTAGCTACATGCATCAGTAAGGTTGTCTAATTAATCATATGCGTCTCCGTTCTCTCCCTCCTCTTAGATCTTTTTGTATACCTTGCTCTCTCTCTCTCTCTCTCTCTCTCTCTCTCTCTCTCTCTCTGTCTGCATTTTTGTTTAATTATCTCGTCTTCCTCTTATTGCTTTCTTTTTTTTTCTTTTTCTTTTTCTTTTGCCTTTCTTCTTAATCTTTTCTCTTTTTCGACCCTGTTGTTATTGATAATGATGATGATGATGATGATGATGTTATTATTGTTGTTCTTACTGTTGTTTTTTATTGTAATTATTGTCATTATTGTTATTTTTCTCTTATTTTATTGTTATTATTATTGTTATCCTTATTGTTATTATTATTATTATTATTATTATTATTATTATTATTATTATTATTATTATTATTATTATTATCATTATTACTATGTTACTCTTTCCTCCTCTTTCTCCTCCTCCTCTTTCTCTTCCTCCTCTTCCTCTTCCTCTTCCTCTTCCTCTTCCTCTTCCTCCTCCTCCTCCTCTTCATCCTCCTTCTCCTTCTCTTTCTCCTCCTCCTCCTCCTCTTCCTCGTCTACTTGTCGCTGTTTTTCTTCCTCATTTCTCGTTATCATTTCCATTTTTCAAACAATCATTCTCTCTCTCTCTCTCTCTCTCTCTCTCTCTCTCTCTCTCTGCCTGCCTGCCTGTCTGTCTGTCTGTCTGGCTGGCTGGCTGGCTGGTTGGCTGGCTGGCTGGCTGGCTGGCTCTCTCTCTCTCTCTCTCTCTCTCTCTCTCTCTCTCTCTCTCTCTCTCTCTCTCTCTCTCTCTGTCTGTCTGTCTGTCTGTCTGTCTGTCTCTCTGTCTCTCTCTCTCTCTCTCTCTCTCTCTCTCTCTCTCTCTCTCTCTCTCTCTCTCTCTCAGGTATGCTGCGCCACAATAACTTACTCTCCCTCTGACAAATGGTTGGCAACTGCAAATGAAAACCTGAGCTGACAAATGGACCACAAACACTTGCGATGGGGGGGGGAGGGGAGGTACTTGCTTGCCTCCTTCCTTCCTTCCTTCCTTCCTTCCTTCTTTCCTTCCTTCATTGCTTTATTTCTTCCTTCCATCATTTTTTGTTTCTTTCCTTTGTCGGTTATTTTATTTTTTCCTTCCTTCCTTCTTACATTACTTTCTTCCTTCATTATTTCCTTCCTTCCTTCCTTTTCTTCTTTCTTCCTTCATTATTTCCTTCCTTCCTTCCTTTTCTTTCCTTCGTTCATATTTTTCATTTTCTTCTTCCTTTCCTTGTCTTTTTTCCATCACGCTTGTTTGTTTCTCCATCTTTATATCAAATTCCTTTAATCTTTCTATGTGCCATTTCTTCTTACCTTTATTATTCCTTCATTTCTTCTTTTCCTTTTTTTTTTACCTCTTTATATGCCCTTCTTTTCTTTCTTTCTTTATTTTTCCTTTCTTCTTTTTCTTGCATTATATTTCTTTATTCTATTGATTTATCTTCCTATCTTTACTCCCTTTATTGTTTCCCCTTTCTTCTCATTCATTTTCCCTTCTCTCTGTCTTTCTCTTTCTTTCCTTCGGCGTTCATTCTTTTCCTCTCGTTTCTTATTTTCTTCCTTCCCTTTATTTTTTCATTCTAGCTTTTCTTCTACACTATATCTCTTTTCTTTCATTTTCTCTTTCCCTTTTTTTGTTTGAATTTCCTCTAATTTATCATTCTTTTTCTTTTTACCTTCTTTCCTTCCTTCCTCACTTCATCCGTTCGTTTTGTCCGTTTTATTCTTATTCTTCCTCCCTCTCCTCCCTCTCTTATTTTTCCCCTTCTTTTTCTGCCTTCCTGTCCACCATTCCATTCTCAATTTTTTTCTTTCTCCTTCATTCGTTGAGCTTAATCTTTCTCTTCCTTCCTCCTCTTTTTCTCTCATTCTTTCTATTGTGTTTTTCTCTTTCTTTTATCTTTTATTCTCATTTCAGTCTTCTTATGTTCTTTTTCACAGGCCTTGAGGCAGAAATTGCATTGGTGAGAGAGAGAGAGAGAGAGAGAGAGAGAGAGAGAGAGAAATTCATCAGGGATACAAATGGACAAACAAAGAGTGATTAGTCTTGGAAAATTATTATTGCTTGGTTTGCCTAAAGTTATATACCATCCACCTTCTTTCTCATTTCCTTCTCTTGCTCTTCATTGCCATGCTCATCTTCTGTTGCTTACCATTCAGTTGAAGTTCACAGTAAGTAGGAATATGCTCGATTATGCATTTCGTATAATGAAGTGCTTGTTTAACGTTTTTACATTACCTTTCTGAAAACGAAATCTCAGCGGGATGAAATAAGTTAACATTAAGTGAACCTCTTTTGTATCAGTCATGTCTTTATTTGCCTAAACTCTATTAAGAAATGCATTAAGGTTACAAGAGGAAAATTAAGCATGAAGGTAGTCTGTCGGGTGGGACCTGCGTTAACGAGGGCTGGAAATAGAGGTGTAAAAATATTGATGCCGTTCAGTAAAAGAAATGTTGATATCATGTGTTCTTCTAAAGTCTTGGTTGCAAATATGTACCACCTTACCTGTCTTTTGGAAATCAGGTACCTTACATATCCAGTATCAAAGACAATATCATTTTCCAATGTAAAGATTGTGTGCAACAAAACCAAGGAAAAAAAAAGGAAGATCCTAATGGGAGTGCCAATTCCCAAAGAAAGAGTTCGATATCTGGTTGTGATTGTCTTGTAAACTTCGCTCTTTGATTGTTATTTGGTACACTTTTCCTTAGTTATTAATCACTACGAGTCATTTTTATTTGTTCTAAAGACACCTCCAATATGTAAACTGGGTATAGAAATTGCCAAATGTATTCTTTTTAATCCACCTCTTTTTTTTTTTTTGTAGATGCTTATATAGATCTTATGCATTACATTTGCTATTGTCCATTGTTTCGTATCGCAGTGAAAGGGATAAGACACAGGTGGAGAAAATGGAGAAGCAGACAAATTTGCTGAATATCCACAGAGGAAAGATAACATAATCTTTGCAAAAAAAAAAAAAAAAAAGATACTTTTACTTTCTTCCCTCTGTGTATCTCTTTGAGTGGTAATCATCCCCACTTGTGCTCGGATCATGGCTTGCGTGTTTATCTCGTTGTTTACAGTTATTATCTCGTGTACACTACTCCATGCAGACGAGCAGGTTCAGCAGACTCTCCAGAGCTTCGAGGACTATGATTAGTACTACTGAGGGCTTTTACTGTTTCCTCTTATCCTCCCTCCTCCGCCTCCTCCTACTTCCTCTCCTCATGTATGATGTTCCTGTTCTCGGAGGTAAGGGTCTGTCTTTATCCCCATTAGATACAGTAAGTGCTCGCCTCTCATTACTAGAATGGGTTTAACATCCTTGTCTTTCTCGCTCTTGTTTTTTTTTTCTTGTAATTAGTCTAGATTTTATTCTTCCTCCATGTCCTTTTCTTCATTACGTTTGGCTCTTAATCCTTATGTCTCTCTCTTTCTCTACCTGGCTTCTCGTCTCACCATACTCTTCTTCCTTTCTCTTGCTTCTCCCGCGCTACTCTCTAGATCCCTCCTGCAGGCTCGCTTTTCGCCGCCCACCAGAACGATGCTGGAATAATGCAGGCGGAGCGCGCGTGTATAATGCAGCCGCAGTTTATGGTGGCGGGAGGCCTGGCGTTCACGTGAAGTAGGTCTTGTCTTGTAGCAGAGTCGCCGTGTCGAGTGAGAAGGCTTTAGTAGACGCAACTTGGCCTAGAGTGCTTATGTGTTCCTCTTTCGTATGCTCGTTCGTTGAGTGTGTCAACAAGTGTGTGTGTGTGTGTGTGTGTGTGTGTGTGTGTGTGTGTGTGTGTGTGTGTGTGTGTGTGTGTGTTGGTGGGGGGATGTTGTACGTACAAGCTTGTGAAAATCCCTGGTGTGGAAGAAGGCGGACGCTGACGCTCGGGCTTAACGCGGGGAACAATGCAAGATGGATGGCTGGAAAGTAATATTGCGGAAGACCAGTACATGGCAGCTCTCCATCCTTCATTGCAACTTGGGCGGCATAATACGTTTTTTGCAGACATCGCGTTCAAGTTGAGAATCTGTTAATGGTATATTATTTTCTTGGATCAATGGAGGTCTGTATTTTTCGTTGTTTTTGCGTCTTCTCCTTAATCATAAGAGACATTTTTTAAAGTGTGTTTATGATTCTAGTGATAACTTAATAACGAATCAGCATCGCGAATAAGAGGAGCAATATGAAAATCTGACCTATCATCTCCGCAAGCTTTAAAAGTTATACCGTTGAGAGTTCAGTGTTTATAGGTACCTGCTAAGATTCATCCTACTTATCATCATGTTAGACAAGAAACATCATAAGGTTGCATTAAGAAAGTTTTGTTATATAAACTTTCTTGTTTTTGGCTTTAGTTTTTATGTCAAATAATTTTCCTTACCAATTTCCATACAGAGACTATGAAGGAATAAGGATTCTTTACATTTTCTGCCAATGAGTGAATATTCAAACGTATTCATTGACGGATATTCTGATATTATTATTTTTGTAATGGAATTTTTCGTTTTCTCAGTACGTTTATGAAGCATATCTTCAGAGAGCATCATATAAATTTTCATATGTGTAGGTATATGCCTCTTAACTTACCATGGTGTTGTTAATCCAAGGTACAAAATATAAGAGAAGGATTGGGAACAAAAACATAAGTATGAAAATTCATTACGCTGTTATTCCCTTCAGTACCGAAACATCAGCTTAATTCTATATCTGATGCCACTGGCGGATCTACGATGATACTTTAAAAACATCCAGTCACTGAGCCACTGTAATGTTTATTCTGACTACCTTCTACTAATCACTGGATGGAGCTAGGAAATGGTCGGTAGAGGTTAATGAATTAAGAGTGAAAGTGAAACATTTTCTTACCTTGAGGGGAAGCGGAGAGGAGCAGGAAGACGAACAGAGGTGCAGATGCTGCTGCTCCTCGGGGCCATGGTGCTATAAGATGTGATGTCGCCATAGTTACTACCTCCGCTTCACATGGAATCACTGGCGAAGGAGTGTCACGTCATCATCGTCGTCACACATCAAGCCAAGATCGTCCTCACTGATTGATCAACTCGACTTTTTCTTTTTCGCTTCAGTATGAATTCTTTTTCGAATGACTTTTCTAGGGCGTCCTTCCTTTGTGTGGTGTCTCTTTCAAAGCTCCACAGTCCACACTCAGTCAGCACATTTCTTTCAGTTCTTCAAGACGTTCCCTTTTCTCAGTCAAAGTCTGGCCTGAAGACTGATGATTCTGTCCGCTCACTGTTCCATCTCAACAAGTTAGGTTCACTTGCATTCCCCAAAAAAGAAAGCTGCACGAATTTTACTTTTTCCTGCCGGCAAACTTTAATATTAATCTTAATTGTGAGATTACCACATTTTTGTTTTATATCCTGTAGTTTATTATGGAACCTATTGTTGCGTCGCTTTTCTAGCATGTAGATATTCTCTCTCTCTCTCTCTCTCTCTCTCTCTCTCTCTCTCTCTCTCTCTCTCTCTCTCTCTCTCTCTCTCAGCACCTGCTATCAAGTTAAGCACTGTGGTTGCGATAGCAGTGAAGCAACTCTGTGTAATGCTCCTCAAGCTTCTTATGTTCTTTGGTGTATATTTTCCCTCTTAGTTTCCCGTTTTCTTTCACATTATAGCATTTAACGTTTTTGCAAAGAATTTTTATTCCACTATCGTATTCATTTAAATGTAAATTACAAGATATCTTTAACTACTTTTTTTGGTTCTCATGAATTATTACACATTGCTTTAATCACATTCTTTGAACGGTCTTTCCTTTCATATTGGTGACGATTTTATTTATCTTTTTCTAACCTTTAAATTTTACAAGGAACTCACAGACTCTTTTATTTATTTATTTTCCAGGAAGAGAAAGAGAGACAGAGGAAGAGAGGTACAAACGTTACTTCCTGCTCTCTCCCTCCCTCCCTCTCTCTCTCTCTCTCTCTCTCTCTCTCTCTCTCTCTCTCTCTCTCTCTCTCTCTCTCTCTCTCTCTCTCTCTCTGTGCGTGTGTCTGTCTGTCTGTCATTCCACCACTCTCCCTCTCGTATTCTGTTACACACTTATGCCGCGAACAAAACAGTGTAAGAACAATGAAAAAAAAAAATACAGCTGTTAACGTCAGGCGAGAAGGGTCAGCTCTTGTGTTGCCTCTCCAGCACTGCCGCGGGGACGGAAGAGGCTTGGCCGAGTGGAAAGGAGGAATCTTCTACCGGAGAGAGATTACCTACATTATATAGAGGGAGAGAGCACTTCTGAACACACACACACACACACACACACACACTCTCTCTCTCTCTCTCTCTCTCTCTCTCTCTCTCTCTCTCTCTCTCTCTCTCTCTCTCTCTCTCTCTCTCTCTCTCTCTCTTTCCGGGTTCCAAAGGGGGTAGTGGGGTACGGGAGGAGTGGTCATCCAGTCCATGCGTGGCCAGCCATCGCCATCCGTCCCTGGGGCGCCGCACCCTGCAACGCAGACACAAGCCAATTAACTCCCAGCTCGACACTCATCACGAGGATGCGAGACACAGCAGAGAATGACAGGGTACAAAATGCTGGGCTGTGGTTGTAAATATGAGGGTGCTGTGCTGGCTGTATATGCAATCAATGGAATCTTTATCAATGCATGGTGTTGGTGGTATGTGATGGATAGAATAGGAATATTTTGAAATTACATCTAGCAATTTCATCTCAGTTTGTTTATAGGTTTAGATGTTATTTACCTAATTCTAATAGTCTAATGATAATTGTTAACGTATGTTGGCATATGACCTATCTTTAGCAGGATATACAAAGTAAGCGAGATCTGCCTCTTTTTACATGGCTATGGTAATGTACAGAGGATAGGGTCGAGTTAAACAGACTGGTTTATGCGAGAATAGAAAGAGATATGAGTGAAATGCAGAGCTGAAAGGAAATAGGGTGAAACATATTTACCTTAATCACCTTAACGATCAATGAAGTACGAACGAGAGAAGAGAATATAAACATAGCATAAGAGAAGAGGCTGCAAAACCACGTGCTATGCCCAGTACAGAATGTAAATAACTGTATCCACTGTTATCACTATCTGTGAATTTACGTAATCTTTTAATCCTTTCCCTTGACATTACACTGGAAATCTATTATTTTTTTCCTTCATCTGGCAATCAATTTGAAAGCCAATGTCTGCTTTTTTTTTCTCACATCCAACTTTACTTTTCATCTCTTGTTTCCTCTCATAACCACATTTCACATACGTTTTCCAAAGACACACACAGCAAGATGAAGGCAAAGTACAATTTTGTATCTTTGTCTTTGTTTCATTAGAGCATCTTTTCGAAGTGAGTGGTGATGCAAGGTGTAAATGTTATATTACATTATATCAGTATCGAAAGGAAACATTGTTTATCGCTTTGTATTCTTATAATTATACAAGTAGCATCTTATTCAAGTGAGTTAGTTTATAACGTGAAATTGAATCATTGTAACCTGTTACTGTGTCATAATGCGGAAAGGAGACTTGCTAGATTCTGCGTTACGAAATCCAGTTATGACAGTATGCAGTATTCTGTTCAGGTAATTAATCTTGCTTTTACAAACTGCAAGTAAATAGTTTGCCTTGTTAATTCTCTGTAAAATTTAGCACAAGCTAATCATTACTTTCTATGTCCTACCAGTAATAAACCTACAGACTCCATATATATGTATTTGTTGTTTGTTGGAATGAAGAAAAATAATTGTAATTTATGGAGGTGACGCGAATTTGATTGAGCGCCTGTCACTAGTGATTTAATTATTGTGAATCTACAAACGCTGAAAATGAAATAATTTAGATTTATGAAAGCCATTATGAATTGATTGGATGAATTGAATGAATACCCTGATTGATTAAAACTAAGGATCTGACAAGGCCTTCATGGATAAATATATGAAAGTAGTAAAATTTAAAGCGGAGTTGTATTTAAATTTCGAAGCCTATGACAATAATCTTCATATAAAATGTGTTGTTTGTATCCTTACTGAATTTGTTGAAGAAATCTTGAAACCTTAAGATAACTGAGATAATGTATAGATGACCCACAGAGAAATATGTATTCTTATCTCAAGGTAAAGAAGTTGCGTAAATAATTTCGTTACTGAAATCATGATTTTGACGCTATGGGCTTTAATTAGATGCATTGCGTCTGTTTATTGCATTTTTTTCATGATTCAGAAAAAAAATCTTTCACTAGAAGCATAAAAACAATTTTTGAAAACACCAATATATTTAAAAAATTCCAGTAACTTACATTATCTCAGATCATTTGTGACAGTTGCCTCTTAAGTCTAATAACTCACAATATAACCTGTTAAAATATCTCACAACTTTCACTAATTTTAGTTGAAAATCCTTTTTTTTTCAGTATAGTATGCAAATTTCAAAAACATTCACTTGACCTTATTGAAAACCCAAAGAATACCACTAAAAGCTGTCGAAAGTAATCGACATAGGGCACGAAAGCATTTGGGAATACTCATCTCCTCCATAACGTATCACATACAGACGCTCAGAACATGCTTTGTCAATGGGACCGATCGCGATCTGCTATGTAGGTGCCTTCAACTGCCAGATGGGTTAATTATTTCACAGCAAGTTGGTCAACTGGAACGTACTTTTCTGCACGTTTTGTAAATATTAAATGGTTTAATAAAATAGTTATAATCTTTCTAAGAATGTACTCGTGGCATATAAGCTAAAAAAGTGGAAATGTTTATATATATGTCGAGCGCTCTTCTTTACCATCTCCATTTCTGGGACAAAAAATAGAAAAGATCATTAATAGGTAAAGCGTAGTTTTAATGCCTTTTTCTTTCCATAAAAATTAATATAAATTATATTCATACAGAAAATCACAACAATTAATAGTCTTAAGAAATTAACAGTATAGAGGATATTGTCTGACATGCACCGAGATTGTTCTATCGAAACGTAAACAAATCTAGCGTGTTAAGAGCCATCGCCACACTCGCTACACAACGACTTCACTATGGATAACACTATGGATATTAGTGAGGATGAACTTAGAAAATGGACAGTGCCAACTCTGAGAAACTTTCTGAGATCAAAAGGCATACCAAGTTCGCTTGTTGTGATTCAGTTAGGAAAATTCGGTTTCGGTAATGTTGGCCAGGTTATTTCGGCACAGACTCCGAAAATTGTTTTTTTTATAAATGCTACTCAGTGATATTTGCTCTACGCTTTTTGAGTGGAGCATTATCCTATGCAGAAACTCTGACAATTTTGTGATAAGGTATATATGTACTACTAGACTTACACAAAATATTTTGATGGGACACTGGTACATCCATACTTTGCACCATTAGGAACATATATTTGCATATTTTTATGTCATTTTCAATCAGACACATAGATAAATAACCAAACGTTTATATTATGAGGTATGTACGCATGAATATCTGTATATATATTTTTTTAATAGGGCTTCCACAAGAGCGACAGTTCGGCGCGATAGGCAGGACCAACTTGTGAATTAAACCAGCTGGCGAACAATGAAAACTACACAGATAGCGATTGGTGCCATTGATAAACAAAGGCTATTCACTGGCACTACGTCTTTCAGTGGTGCGTTATTTACTGCATTTCTCACGGCACAGTGCCTCAAACACTCTGATGCTCCAGTGTTGAAGAAAATGAGATTCATGGGATCCTTGGGTGCTTCATGCAAACAATTTCCTCAGATAAGAAGCGTCTAACTCCTTCATCCATTATGTGAAGCTCAGGGGTGTTGGTAGCATTTTGCCCTGCACTCTTTGCTTCTCTTTGCTTCTTGCCTTCTTTCCTTCTCTTCTCAGTTCTCGTAGTCGACAGTGATGTTTGTTATTGCTGCTACAGCTATCATTAATATTATTCCAACTCTTACTACTACTACTACTACTACTACTACTACTACTACTACTACTACTACTACAACCACCACTACTATTCTCACTACTACACCTATCATTTCCACTATTCTTACTAATACTATTAGTACTATCACCACCACCATCACTACTACTACTACTACTACTACTACTACTACTACTACTACTACTACTACTACTACTACTACTACTACTACTACTACTAATGCCATCACTACCTACTCCCGTTTTCCTGACACAACCACACCCAATAGTGCGCCATATGACCTGGTTGCTGCGGCGTCAGAATCCAATCAGTCAGTCAGTCTCGTCACTAACTGGTCTGATGTGTTGGTAAATGGGTAATAACATTGCTCCCTGCGGCTGTCTTCCTTGACCAGCAGGGAAACACAGTGAGGAGGAATTCCCACAAGGCCGCGCTAGTTGTCCTGTGTTTTCGTGTTGCCTTAGGGACTTACCAGCTGCGATCGATGAGCCAAGTGAAGAGAATATTGGCTTTGGTTGATATTAGCAAACAAACGAGTGAACATTTTTTGTCATGTGAAGGAGATTATGGATCTTTTATACATCTTATTTATTTTTCTCTAGATAGGACTGTGATTGATTTCATTATTGGGGTTTTAGTTATTGCTATAATATATTTGACAAAAATTGATAATGCGATTGTGCACGTTTCAATAAGTATTACGGATTACAGATTAGTAGTGGTAGTAGTAGTAGTAGTAGTAGTAGTAGTAGTAGTAGTAGTAGTAATAGTAGTAGTAGTAGTAGTAAATACATCATTATCTTGTCTTTATATACGTTTAAGTCTTGTGATGTAATTAATAAAAACTAACTGCTATTTTGTACTTATTGTTAAGTACCATGTATTATTTTTATGCGCTGCTCATCTCCAGTAAAAAGAAAAAAACACGCAACACACTATAATCTTCTGTTTATCTTCGTTTTCGTATGAGTAATTTTGCGAATGAGGTGTATTTCCCTCGATAGAAATGCCATTGAAATTTAGTAGCTTGATTATACATTACTGATCTCTTGGAAAAGAAAAGAAACTTATCCAAAAATCTTATCTCTTATTTAAGTAATTTGCTGGCTGTAGTTCATCTAATGAGATATGATTGTGCTCCATGGGAAAAAATAACAATGCGATTTTGTACCTCTTAATGAACTGCAGAGATTATGCATGACTAGATCCTGGAAAATTGAAATTACTGCAGAACTAAAAAGCACAACAAACCCCTTTTTCATTTTATTTTCAAGTAATGTATCGTGCGTACAAATACTTCAGTGATCCAGGCAAGACTAAAGAGGATAATAGGTATCACAGTTTAGCGAAATTACCAGTGAAATGTGAATGCAAGGAAAATACGTACCGCCGGCGAAAGAACGGGCAGAATAGAGGCTGAATGTAATACGAGACTGACAAAAGAGAATAATAGTTATCCCAGTAGAGTGAAATTACTCATGAAACTTAAATGTGCAGAAGATACGTTAAGAAAAAAAAAAAAAACACGATTGAGAGAGATGAGGGGGAGGGGTGGAGACTGCAGGAAACACGAGTAGGAGAAAGAGAAAAACATATCGCACGAAAGGAAGAAGGAAGGTGGTGTCCAAGCCTTGGGCGAGGAACAAACACTCCTCCCTCATCCATTATCCTCAGTGTCCTTTTTCCTACTCTTCCCTCCTCTCCCTGACCTCCAACCCTCCCTCAAGCGGCTGAGGAAGTCGGTGATAACAACATATGGATAACATTACCCCCAAGAAGGGCAGCTCCGGTCGGCCGCTTATGATGTATTGCAACAATCTGTAGGGAAAAAGATGCCGAGGGCCGCCTCACATTGAGTAGCCATAGGGACGTGACCGAAAAGAGGCCGATGGTTCGATTGTTGTGACCATTCCCCTGATATGAGATGGTCCTCCCGCCTTTGTTGTCTTGATGGTGATGATAATGTTCGGCTTGTTTTTCCTTTTTGTTACTTCTTGTTTATTTATTTATTTTTTTTCGTTGTTTTAGTGATGGTGGTAGTAATGGCGGTAGAGAAAAAAAGACATAAAGGGAACACGAGCCTGTGACTGTGGTTATCTTACAGGCTTGTTTGTTTTGTTGATATATATAATAATGATAATGATAATAGTAATGATAATAATAATAAAAATTATAATTATTATTGTTATTATCATTAGTTGCAGTAGTAGTAATTATAATATTAATGGTCTTAGTAGTAGTGGTAGTAGTGGTAGTAGTAGTAGTAGTAGCAGCAGTAGTACTGGTAGTAGTAGTAGTAGTTGTAGTAGTACTAGTAGTAGTAGTAGTAGTAGTAGTAGTAGTAGTAATAGTAGTAGTAATAGTAGTAGTAGCAGTGATGGCTGTCGTAGTATTGGTTTCATTAGTAGTAATAATGTTGATAATAGTAGTAGCAGTAGTAGTGTTAATAGAAGTAGTAGTAGCAATAGTAGTAGTAGTAATAGTAATAGTATTAGTAATAGTAGTAATAGTAGTAGTAGTTGTTGTTGTTATTGGTGTTGTTGTTATTATTGTTGTTGTTGTTGTTGTTGTTGTTGTTGTTGTTGTATAGTAGAGAGAGAGAGAGAGAGAGAGAGAGAGAGAGAGGCATCCTTACCTACTAGTCACATATTCTCTGTATTTGTTTATTTATTTTTCATTCCGTCTATATTTCATGTAGCAAAAATATTTTCAAATTGTTTGTTGTAAGAGGCGCAACACTAAAAGACTACAACGTCAAACCCTCTTCATTCACTATTAGATCTGATATTTGTATTAAATGTTAAATGCTTTCGTTATGACAGTCAATTTCGTGCGTCGCGTTTCTAGTTCACTACCCTGTATTTCAGTGAGGGCATTACAGATTATACTGTGGTGAGTTTCGCTGCCATGTATTGAAGAGAAGTCTTCATGAATTGTGAATGCCTTGAACTGTTACGTGGATGACTTGTTTCTGTGAGCTTGTGCTTCCTGTCCGTTCGTCTGAAATGTTAAAATGGTTTTGTTCATGTTATTATTATTATTATTATTATTTTTATTTATCTATTATTATTATTATTATTATTATTATTATTATTATTATTATTATCATTATTATTATTATTATTATCATTATTATTATTATAATCTTTATTATTAGCATTGTTTTTATTACCATCATTTTATTATTTCTGTACAGCCAGTAGCTACTCTAACACTACTAGTATTACTACTACTACTGTCAAGTTAAAGATGGGAGTTTACGCTTCACATACATCTATCTACTCATTCACCCACACACTCACCCATCTCATCCACCCACCCACCCACCCACCCCACACCCACACACACACACACACACACACACACACACACACACATCCACATATTGTAGTAGTTAGCACACTCGGATTACAACCAAGAAGGCCTTGGTTCGAGTCTAGGGTGCGGCAAGGCAACTGTGTTCACCTTGCAGTAAGTTGGTACGGAATGTGGCGTGTGGTGTGGTATCAAACCTACTGGAAGATGATCTCTGAGCTTTTTCCGCACACACTCACTTATACAAACACTCACATATATCATTAATTTTTCTCTCTATCGAATAACATGATTTCACTTTTTTGAGGTTTACTCCTGTCATTACAGTAAGTAATTCTCACAAAATAAATTAGAGAGGTGTGAAAAAAATGAATTTGTATACAAGTATTTATTCTCAATTGGTCTTTTTAAAACACATGATTTTTATTATATTCTTACTACCTTGCCAACCGATTGAAATCTCTCTCTCTCTCTCTCTCTCTCTCTCTCTCTCTCTCTCTCTCTCTCTCTCTCTCTCTCTCTCTCTCTCTCTCTCTCTATATATATATATATATATATATATATATATATATATATATATATATATATATATATATATATATATATATATATATATACATGCGAGTACTTGTGCGCATGCATGTGCACATTTATGTATATACATATGGTAAGTATGAATGTGTATTTATATATGCATCTGGTGATTTCCATTGAAAAAGTTTGAGAACGACGCCTGAAAGTCAAATGTTTTTTCAAAAGAAAAAAAAGACATTTGATAATGAATAGGGAAAGAGAATATAGATTAGTAAAGAAAATAAAATAAAGTGATAAATATTTTCCGTAATAATAATTTATAAAGCCAAAGTAAAATGTAAAAAGGATTTAGATAAAAATATAGTAAAAATACAGTTATAGTAAAAATGTTATAGATAAGTAAAGATGTACGGCTGATGGTCCTGTGTAATCAGTCATTATTTTTGCGAAGCATGAAAGATTGATGTATGTGTTTCCTCTAGATATTATCATCTTCATATGCATTTTCATCATCATCATCGCTACTATCTAGCTTATCATCTTTATTTTTTCCGTTATGAGACCGGACATCTTATGAGTGTTCAACGTTTTGCTCTCATAGATGATCTACTAATGTTTATCCTTCTATATTCTTCCTCCGCACATAGCTTTTCACATCCTACGTGAAGGTTTGACGGCTCTGTACAGCTTGTTAAATTTCCTATTTCTATTTTGGAATGCAAATTACCTCCGATCCCCCCTTCCCTTCATAGTTCTCTTCCAAGTATTTTGATCCTCTTAAGAGTATATGGTCGTCCTTCCTCTTCGTGAAATGCCCATACCTCGCCCATCTTTATAACTAAAGTGCATCTGTCACATGTTTCCTTATCTAGATCTAGAAGCTGAAGGAAGGAACATAACAGCAATATGAGTGTTACGAAGGTTACGTAAAAAGAAAAATAACCAAAAATAACTTATTGAAGACTGAATTCACCCAATTTTTTTATTGCGAGACTAGAAGAGAAAGAGTCCAAACAGAGACAGTAATGAAGAGTGGAAGAAAGAAACAAAACATGAAATCGAAATGTAAATGTTATGATGATCACAAAAGAAGAATATAGATGATTGAAAATACTGGACAAACACTCTTTTGGCAACACCACAGAAGAAGGAGTCAAAGAAAAGACTATTCTAGAATCTAATAAAAAGAAAATACAAAGCGGTAAAATTTCTAGCATTGTAAAAACTATAAGACAAGAAAATAAATCCTTGAAGTTACTGGGTAAGCTCTTCTTTTGGCTAAACTAGAAAAGAGTGGGTGCATGGAAAAGCTGAGGTAGAATTGGAAGGATGGAAAATAGCACATGTCGAAATACTAAGGTTATGAAAGATACAAGTAAAGAGTCTAACTTTTGTCTTTTTGTCAAGGTTGGAAAAAGAAGAACCCACGGAAAGACTGCATCTGCCCCTCTTTCCTTCCTCTTTTCCAGGACAACCATCTACAAAGCGCACAGCAGCCTTCCGTCATGTCGCATCTATACATGCCTCTTGTCGCCGCCAAACTGACAGGTACCCTCCTCATTGTCTTGTCTTTCTCCCTCTTCTTTACCGTGTTTCTCCTTCCTTCCCCCGCCCCAACCCCACTCTTGAGCTCTCCAGCACCCATCCTCTCTCCCTCCTTCTACTCCTCCTACCTCCCTCCCACGCATTGTCAGCGCCCCACCCACGTCCCTTCCCTCTCGTTTGCACCACCCACTGCCAGTAACCACCATTTTTTATGTGCTTTTTCTTGTAGTGAAGCTCTGCCACCTGTTGAGATACTACACTGGCTATCTGGGTACAGTTTTGCTCATATATCTCTCTTCGTCATTTCCATTATCATGATAATTTTTATCATTATCCTTATAATAGTCATGATAATTATCAGTGAAGCAATGACTTTTTTGTTATTTAAAAGTAAAATTTTAAATATGTACATAATATCTACTTTAAAACGAAAAAAAATATCTATTATTATCTAACATAAAGAGAGAGAGAGAGAGAGAGAGAGAGAGAGAGAGAGAGAGAGAGAGAGAGAGAGAGAGAGAGAGAGAGAGAGAGAGAGAGAGAGAGAGAGAGAGAGAGACGTAAAAATATTCCTGGAAACTTAGTAATACCATAATGAAATCAGTAAGACGTAATCTGATGAATGAATTGGAGGAGAGGAATGAGGAGGAGAGAGCGACGTGCCAGCAGGGGTGGGTGGGAGGAAAAGGAGAGAGATGAAGGAAGAACACCGAGGTAGCAAATAGAGGAGTACGAGGAGTGGGTGAGGTAGTGTTTTACATTTTATTATTTGAAAACTGCATTATCATAAACTCTTAAATTTGGGGAGAGAAAGAAGAAGGATAAAATAAGAAGTGCTCTTGGAAGCTGATTAGTCTTCTGAGTGATCAAGAGGAGGCCAAAGTGAGGCGGAAAGGTGGGCAAGGAAGAGGAAAGTGGCATTGACTTCCACTTTTCATCGTCTGCCTTCTTTTACTTCTTTCCATCTTCCTTCTCTCATTTCTTTCCTTCCCTTTCTCTCTCTCTCTCTCTCTCTCTCTCTCTCTCTCTCTCTCTCTCTCTCTCTTATACCTCTGTTTTTCATTTTCTTTTGTTCTTTCTTTCAGTGGTAATGATGTTTTCTCCTCACCTTACCTTCCTTTCTTATCGCTTTCCTTACTTCTTTCCTTCATTCTGTTTTTTTCCTTCTGTTATTCCTTTCTTCCTTCATTACCCCTTTTCTCTGCATATCAGTTTTCTTTTCTTGTTTCCTTCAGTGTCTATGTCATTTACTCCTCAGCCTTCCTTCCTTCCTTCCTTCTTCGCTTCCCTATCTCGTCACATCCTCTCACTGTTTTAGCATTTTTTTCCTTTCTTTCTTTAAGTGACAATGACATTCTCTTCTCAACTCTCCTTCCTTCCTTCCTTCCTTCTTGTCTTCCTTCCGGAACACCTTCGTCCCCTTCCTACCTGATATTTTTCTTCCTTTTTTTAAGTTACAATGTCGTTCTCCTTGTTTCCTCCTTCCCTCCTTCCTTACTTCCTCTCTCCTTCATTCTTTCCTCTCTCTCTCTCTCTCTCTCTCTCTCTCTCTCTCTCTCTCTCTCTCTCTCTCTCTCTCTCTCTCTCTAACTTCTTTTTTTTCCTTCTCTCTTCTGGTAGCATTGATTTTCTTTCTTCCTTCCTTCCTTACTTCCTGCATACGTTTCTTTTCTTCCTTTCTTCCTTTCTTTCTGCCCTCCTTACCTCCTTTCCATGTGTGTTCTTTACCCTCCTTCGTTGCTTTTTCTTCTTCTTTCTTGCTTCTCTCCTTTCCTCTTTTCTGTATTCCTTGAGGTGACATTGATTTCCTCTCCTCATTCTTCCCTCCTACCCTCCTTCCATTCTTTCTTCCACCCCTTCTTTCCATCCTTCCGTCCTCTCTTCATCCGTATTTCCTTCCTTCCTTCCTTTCTCCTTCTATCTCTGTCTACGCTTTTTTTTTTTTTTACTTTATCTTGTCTTTCTGCTTTTCTGCCCCATCTCTCTCTCTCTCTCTCTCTCTCTCTCTCTCTCTCTCTTCTCGTGTATTTTGTGGCTCTTTTCTTCTCCCCTCTCTTGCTGTAAGTTTTATCCTTTCCTTTCCCTCACTTTCCTTTTTCCCCTTTTGTTTGTTCCGTTTCCTATTTTTTATTTTTTTTTATTTTTACTACCCTTAGCATACGTTTTTTTTTTTTTTTTTTTTCATCCTCTACTTCCCTCCCTCTTTTTCTTCCTTTACTTCCCTTGCTATTTTTTTTTTGTGTGTGTTTTTATATTTTTTGCACACTACACATTTTTTTTCCATTCTTCATTCCTTTATTTATTTATTTTTTATTTTGCTCTCTTTAATATCTTCATTCTTTCATTTCCTTTACTTTTTCCATTCAATTTATTTTTTCTTCGTTTTACTTTTAGTTTTCTTTCCTCACTTGTGTGTGTGTGTGTGTGTGTCTGTGTGTGTGTGTGTGTGTGTGTGTGTGTGTGTGTGTGTGTGTGTGTGTGTGTGTGTGTGTGTGTGTGTGTGTGTGTGAGACTTTATTTTTGAAGTTCAGTAGAATTGCGTTTCTAAAATACTTCTCTATTTGATTTAATATCCTTTAGTTTCAATTTTTTTTCTGCCTTCTCATTTAATCTTCCTCTTTTCTTTCCATTCTTGCCATTCCATTTCTCTCTCTCTCTCTCTCTCTCTCTCTCTCTCTCTCTCTCTCTCTCTCTCTCTCTCTCTCTCTCTCTCTCTCTCTCTCTATCTATCTATCTATCTATCTATCTATCTATCTATCTATCTCTGTCTGTCTGTCCTGCAGGTAAAGTGGAAAAAGCTTTGAGGTAAGTGACATCTCTATATGACTAGATATTTGCAATCTTTATCAGTGAAGACTTAAGGGAGACAAGTGAAGTGGTCGAGATTACATTTATGTTGCGAAGGGGGAGAGAGAGAGAGAGAGAGAGAGAGAGAGAGAGAGAGAGAGAGAGAGAGAGAGAGAGAGAGAGAGACGGACAAAGAGGAAAGACAGACCAGAGAATATCGAGGGAAGTGGGAGGAGAAGATAAAAGCCCCGTTTTTAAGTGTCTTCCACGTCCCCTCAGCCTTTTTCTTCCTTCGATGCTCCCCTGCAAGGCCCTTCTGGCACGCTCAAAACGTGACCCGAGTAGCTCCGAGCCATCCCTCCTTCCCTCCTACTCTCATTTCCCTCCTTCTCTTCCTTCTATGTCATCTCTCTTTCTTTCCATCTATCCTTACCTTCCTTCTCCTCCTTCTGTGTTGTCTTTCCTTCCCCCCTTCACTCCTTCTTTCCCTCTTTTCCTTCTGTTTCGTGTCTCTTTCCCTCTCTTCGTTCTGTGTCGTCTGTCTTTCTCTCTACTTGTCATTTCATTCCGTCTCTTCGTTCTGTTTCATCCCTTTTCTGTATCCATCCCTCCTTTCCTTCTCTTCCGTCTGGGTCGCCTTCCTTCCCTTCTCTTCTCCTTTCCTTCTGTTTCTTCTTTATCGTTCTTCTTTCCTTCCTCCTCTCTCTTCTCTCTCTCTCTCTCTTCTCTCTCTCTCTCTCTCTCTCTCTCTCTCTCTCTCTCTCTCTCTCTCTCTCTCTCTCTCTCTCTCTCTCTCTCTCTCTCTCTCTCTCTCTCTCTCTCTCTGCCGTGTCTCTTTTCCTTCTCCTCTCCTCTGCCTCCTTCTCCCCCTCTGTGTCATCTCTCCTTCCCTTCTCTCCTCACCTTTTGTTTCTCCTCCTGTGTTACCTTCAGCCTTGTTTATACCTCTGCTTGCCTTTATTTCCATTTCCCACTTTGTCTCATCTTTCTCATAATTTCTTCCCTTCTTGCCTCCTTCCACTTCCTTCTTCGTTCTCGTCATCCTTTCCATATTTTCCTCTCTTGTCATTTCATGTCTTCATTCCTTCCTCCTTACCTCCTTGCCTCCCTCCCTCCCTCCACCCCTCTCTTTCTGTTTGCTTCTCTTTCACATTCCTTTCCTGAAAACATGCCACCGTTCCATACGTTCTATCTCCCCCTTAATTCGATATACATACCATAATGCAATTTTTCCCTCTCTCTCTCTCTCTCTCTCTCTCTCTCTCTCTCTCTCTCTCTCTCTCTCTCTCTCTCTCTCTCTCTCTCTCTCGCTAAACATCACTTCCATTCTAGCCAAAGGTAACGTAATAACTGATATTTTACAGCATATAGTGAACCATCCCTGGTCTCTACCCTTCTTAGTAATAGTGTAGATATACAATTGCTTCTTTCCACAAGGGTTTTATCTCTCTCTCTCTCTCTCTCTCTCTCTCTCTCTCTCTCTCTCTCTCTCTCTCTCTCTCTCTCTCTCTCTCTCTCTGAATGAAGAGCATCTAAACCTACTCGTCATCCACACAGTATTATCAGATGTGCCTTATGTAAGCTCGAATCTCATGTAAAGAGTAAGAAATGAGACTGATTTATGTTCATTCCCAACATATCATTTCGCTTTCCTATATTCAAGGATTACGTTCATGCTCTTCTCGTGCATATAACGTCCTAAACAATGAAATCGAGGTATTCCCGGGACAACAGCGTAGAAGCAGTGAGGTTTAATGAGGTTATCTCGACGTGCTACTTGCCGCTTCGTCTGCCTTACTCTCCGTGTCTTCGTGAGCTGCAATATCTATTTTTTTATACTCCATTTAGATGACAGGTATTTTCAGCTCAAGTATAATCACTAATTATTTTTTTTTTTTTTTTGCATTTAATAGCAATTTGGTGTGCATCGTGTACGTCCAACTCTGCACAGATAGATAGATAGATAGATAAATAGATAGATAGATAGATAGATAGATAGATAGATAGATAGAGAGAGAGAGAGAGAGAGAGAGAGAGAGAGAGAGAGAGAGAGAGAGAGAGAGAGAGAGAGAGAGAGAAATATTCCATGTGTTCTCACCTTCCCTCAGCTTCCAAGAACTGGTATTTTTTTCATATTGATGTGACACGATCCCATACGACGCTAGTAGACCGTGAAGTGGGCTGGTAGTACGTGTGAAAACTAAATGTGCCGTTTTTTTTTTTCTCTACCATAGTTTTACGTGTATAGTGTTGATATCTTTATTGTTGGTGACATTGGTTGCTGATAGTGGCTTAGTATTTTATAATACAGTTTAATTTTTTGGTGTATTTTGAAGTCTTCTTGCATACAAAAACGTATAACAGGAGAGGCAATACACTTTTTTTTGTTATTCGCAAGTGTATTACTGTTTGTGGCCTATATATATTTTTTTTCGAGTTATACTTTCCCCTCTGAAACAAAAAAGGTTGCCCGGAAAAAATGGGTTTATTGAAGTGGAATTCAACGCATATTACTATACATATTTTTATTCTGTTTAATGGATTTGTTTATTAGAAAAATTCCCCAACAACTGGTCCATTTTCATTGAGTGTTTGAGCTGAACTCTGGTACAGCTGGGAAACTTTTATTTTTCCCTCTTTTTCGTGTGTACGTTTTCCCGTAGTGCCATGGCTTGTACTATACGAGCGCTCGCGCGAACACACACACACACACACACACGTGTGTGTTCTGTCGGTTTGTCTGTCTTGTTTGTGAACATCTGCACGCTCTCTCTCTCTCTCTCTCTCTCTTGACTTTTTGTTATTTCAAGTGTTTCACGAGATATAAGTTGTATTCGCTCTGGACCTTCAAAACTGCAGTGCATTAAGTGATGGACCAACTTAAATTTAGGATAAAGTTAACCGAAAGAGCTATTACTGACTAGATAGTCTTGAACTCACCCAAGTTCATGTATGAGACCAATAAAACTAAGCGAAAGTGCTCAGAAATTCCAACACAGAGAAAAAAAAAAGTTACACTGAAATAATAGATTAAAGAGGTGAAAATGTATGAATCAAGAGGACTAACAAATACCTTATAATGTACGATTCAAGAGCAGTTCTGTAACGAAACTCTGAAGGAATCATCATAAGCAGTTTCGAAGTTGCTTCAAGAAAAACTGCAATTGCAACTTGCGAAGCTTGAAGCAGCGCACCGAACGGGATCTACTCGTACTACTTCGGGACCTTGAACAATTGTTTAAGAGTTTCGAGACAGTGAAGCGGCGCTCCGAAACTCCCGGAAGCTTAATTGCAGAAACATCTTTATCAACGAACACATGCAAAAAAAAAAAAAAAAAAAACTTTCCATATTGAAACAAGCCAGAGATGCGGGGAAAATTGTTAAGCTAATCGTCAAAGAGAAAGCTTCTCAACAACGACTTTAGGGACGACGTGATGATGAGAGGCGCGAGAGGTGACGTCATGAGCAGCCTGGGGAGAGGAATCTGCAGCCAGACTCACTGTGGTGCAGTATATGTCGTGACGTTTCATTCTAAACCGGTGTCTCAAAATAACTGTAACACCGCCGCCACTGTGTATGGTGCGTCTGCGGCTAGTGCACCATCCTTGTCATCCTATGACGAGAGGGATATGGTGGCTACCGGCGGCACGGTTCGTGATGGGGCTGCTGGTGATAAGAGCACGGCCGACGGTGCTGCACGGCTCACCACAAGGTATTATCATCCTCGCAAAAATAATGTAATATTTTTAATACTAATTATTTGTTATATATATATATATATATATATATATATATATATATATATATATATATATATATATATATATTTATTTATTTATTTATTTATTTATATATTTATTTATTTATATATTTATTTATTTATTTATTTATTTATTTATCTATTTATTTATTTATCTTTTTTTCATGTTATGGCCTATAGCACCTATAGGTATACTTGAAGAGTATGGGAAGCGCTGTTCAGCTTCCACCCAATTGTGGCGCAGGCATTTTTATTTATATTATGGCCCATATCATCACCCAAGCGCATCATTGGTGTAACCACCTAGAAACTGGATATCATGGTCACATGTTGGTAACTTTGAACCACTCGACAAATGACAAAGTTTCAAGGCGGTATGTGGTGGGATTCGAACCTACGCTTGGACATCTGCCTGATCCCACGTTCACCACCTTATCCACGACGCCACCACCTCTCTGTGTGCTAGGAACTTTAGTTTTTTTTGTGTCGAGTTCCTAATTTCTGTCCTTCGTACTCCTGAATTTGAATTGTTCCAGCGACTGTGGGGAGTGAGGCACGGGATGCCCAATGACCCATGGGCGCAAGCCGTCAGGCTGACTCTAGATGCTATTACTCGAATAAGTCAACACGTAAATTGGTTGATTAGCGATCCTATCGATGATATCACAGTTGGTATCGAATCAGTGAAAAACTGGGTTATGAATTATATTTCATCCAGAAGACTAACATACAAAACTTTAAACCCTACGTTAACCGTACACGATATTTACACATGTCGAGGTAAAACTAATGAGGCACGCAGATTTG
>NC_059301.1:28015749-28020749 GCF_017591435.1 Portunus trituberculatus
AAGAGTGACATATGTCGTGGTTGATGTGTGTCAGTGATGTTATTGCATAAATAACCAGCGCGTCGTGGAAGCTGCTGGACTGTCTTACTGGCCTTCTCCAGGCTTGTTATTTGCTGGACAACCTTGACATTTGCACCCATCACGCCACGTGTCATGACGCTGGAGTTGTGAAGACACTTGACGGGCGAGTGGGTAGAGATCTGCGCACAATTAGATGAAAGTTACCGAGTGACCTCTGTGCAGCAATTGAGTGATGTGGAGAAATGTACTGAGGAGAAGGCACATACCGAGTAAAAGTAAAGTTTGTTTGATATTGAAAATGCTTTCAACTGTATCTTTCTCTGTGATCATTTATGGTGGAGTTTAAATATGTCAAATTTTATGGGCTATGCATAGTTTTATGGCCTGGTTTATTTACCAGAATTATGTGATTAACTGTAATCATCTAAAGAGTTAGGCATAGCATGTAAATTTTTCGATTTTTAAGGACTGGTACCTCAGCAGGCTTTTTTATGTAAATATCACCAGTATCCTCTTCCTAAAGAAAAAAAAAACATATATCAAATCATTTAAGTGGTTCAATGAGAGGCTCTGTATTCACTATTTGTTCCATTGCGAAACTCGACCTCTCTCCTGTGAAAATGCTGTACAGACAAACTGGAAACTAACATTCTCAGTAACACAGTAATATACACAAATGCACACGGCTGGCCTTCCCTTGTCGCTGTTCTCTCGTTAGGCGGTGCTAGTGACGGTAACGTAAATATGTTCGTTAACTAAGCTTCCGGGAGCGTGTGCTAAGGGGCTGGTGGCACAAATTGGGAAGCATTTGAGATACGATCGTCTAGTTAGTGATACGCTCAGGGCTAAATTGAAGCGGTCATTCATAACGTTATTTGTGCAGCGTCATTTGTCCCTTACAGTAAATGGTAGGATCATGGCTGTAATTATTCGCATTAGAAGTTTTATGAATCTCTTTGTAGTTGGAATTTGGTGCAAAAAAGCACTCGCGTGTGTCCTTTGATATTCTTTCCAGAGTCTCTCATTACAAAGTCTTTCATTGTTGCATATGTTACGAATAATGTGTTCATTGCCAGGTCAAATGGAGGACACACACACACACACACACACACACACACACACACACACACACACACACACACACACTCTCTCTCTCTCTCTCTCTCTCTCTCTCTCTCTCTCTCTCTCTCTCTCTCTCTCTCTCTCTCTCTCTCTCTCTCTCTCTGATCAGTAAGGGTAGGGAGATACAACCATAATTATATACATATGCCCTCCCTCTATCAATACTCACCCAGCTGACACACATGCAGTACCTACTCTGTCTCTCTCCCTCCCCCTCTACCCACCTGCCACATCCACCATGATTTTTTCCCCCATAGCGTGGTTAATTAGTTCCGGATAAAGGGTGGGCGCTTGTCTGCGGGCTGGAGTGTGTGTGTGTGTGTGTGTGTGTGTGTGTGTGTGTGTGTGTGTGTGTGTGTGTGTGTGTGTGTGTGTTGCCGGTAACGAACGAGTGAGAGGGGTGTCGGGATGCCCTTTAGGTTAATTGACGCGTTTGGCTCAATTTCACCCAGATATAAATGTACTGCGTGAGGTAATTAGGGAATGCTCATCGCTCGCCGGGTTTGTAGGCTCTCTCTCCTGCGGGATAATGTGCGTGGTTTGAGTTACTGTGTGTGTGTGTGTGTGTGTGTGTGTGTGTGTGTGTGTGTGTGTGTGTGTGTGTGTGTGTGTGCGTGGTGGCTTATTGCAACTTCCCTTATTTTCTCATGTTCTTATGTGTGTTAGAGAGAGAGAGAGAGAGAGAGTGGAGGGGGATGGGGTGGGGTTGGTGAAGGAGTCACCATATCTAATTTCCATTTTGAGTGACAGGTGTGTGTGTGTGTGTGTGTGTGTGTGTGTGTGTGTGTGTGTGTGTGTGTGTGTGTGTGTGTGTGTGTGTGTGTGTGTGTGTGTGTAAGTGGGTGTATGTAGTTTTGTGTAAAGCCAGAGGGTTGTCTTTATAGGGAAGGTTGTATATAAAGCAGATACTAAACAGACTTAATTAAGCAGATATAAATACACACACACACACACACACACACACACACACACACACACACACACACACACACACACACACACACACACACACACACACACACACACACATGCATACACTCACACTAAAAATAAATCCTACATGAAACCTTCAGTACTACTTGTAATAATCAGTGCATCCCCATTGTACAGTACACATGCATGTGAGGAAGAGCTTTGTGGGGAGGAGGTCTTGTCGAGACTCGCTGCCTGGGTGGTGGGGAGAAGGAGGTGGTTGAGTGGGTGGAAGGCTTAATGCAATATACCGCGGCGTCAATAACAGTGCCTCATACCAATGTATCTTCCTGCTGCCTTAATAATTGGCGGGTGTTTACCATACCAGGCGTTACCGGAGACACGTTAATCTCGGCAATTTATCAGAAAGTCATCCGGGTCCCTGATTCAACGCTCGTTGTACGTAATAAAACACTAAAGCATTATGGAGATTGAGCAGCGAGATAAACTTGCTTTGATTATCCACCATTCGTGTCATTCATCCCTTTTATATTTTTCGATAATTGAAGTCGTCGCTGCCGCTTCGGGCGAGGCAGATGAGGCGGACGAGGCGCATCAGGCTATAATGGCGAGGCATTCGGCCAATTAGGGACATTTTGAGGATTGGCTTGCGATGCGTGGCGTGGCGGCGGGTGATGAAGGCATTCGTCTTGGGACAATGTGTCATTAGTGGAATTGCCGCCCCAAACCTGCACAACTACACACTGCCTCCCTTCCTACCTCCTACCTCCCTCCCTGCTTCCCTTCCTTCTTCCCTCCCTGGCTTTCCTCCTCTCTTGTCTGGTCCTCCTACCTCTCGTTTTCCATATCCTCCTTCTCCTCCCCATCCCATTCACTCCCATCTTCACTTCCCCCTCCTCTTTCTCTGTCAAACTTGAACCCCTAACATGTGTATACCACCTCTCCTTCTATCCCTCTCTCTTTCCCTCTCCCAACCTTCACCACTCACACTTACATGCCACTATGACCTCCTTCCCTCCGTCTCCGCTTCCCTCTCCCCGCCCACCACTCCAGCACCTCTCCCAGGTTTCTCCGTTTTCACCACTTACCCCACTTTCCATCCTACACTCTTGAACTGCTCTCCTTCTCTTTCCTCTCCCCCACCCTACCTCTCTCCCTTCCTAACCAATCCATCCCACTCCTACACAGTCCTTTGTCTCAACTCAACCCCCGCCCCCCTCGCTGCTCCCTCACTAGCCTTCCACCCCACCCGCCGAAATTCATTGCCTCTCGCAGACCTTTGTCACCTCCACCTCCACCTCCACTCTCATCCACCTTCTCCACTCCATCTAGCTCTCACTCCACAATGACGGAATTGTTGTTATCCACCTACTCTCTCTCTCTCTCTTTCTCTCTCTCTCTCTCTCTCTCTCTCTCTCTCTCTCTCTCTCTCTCTCTCCCCCCCCCGACACTCCTCTATCGCCTTGTGTTGTGCCAATGTGCTGTTATATATCACAGGCGCCTCCCTCTCTCCCTCTTTCATTCCCTCTCCCTCCTTCCCTCCCTTCCTCCTACTTTCCCTTCCCTCACTCTCTTCCCTCCTTCATTCCTTCTTTCTTTGCACTTTTTTTCATTTAATTTCCTTCCATCCCTGGCAGTGTCTTTGCCATTTTCACGTGTGCGCGCGCGCGCGTGTGTGTGTGTGTGTGTGTGTGTGTGTGTGTGTGTGTGTGTGTGTGTGAGCTGCATTTTTATAAAGAAGTTTTGCATTTTATTTTTTATGTCTCTTTCTGAGGATTATTTTCATACGTTTAATATTGATGAGAGTTTTAGCCTGAGGGAAAGGACATTGAACTGAGAGAGAGAGAGAGAGAGAGAGAGAGAGAGAGAGAGAGAGAGAGAGAGAGAGAGAGATTTAGGATAGAAGAGAAAAGAAAGAAGGAAGCAAGGAAAGAAAGAAAGGCAACGTTTCCCTGTCAGCCTCACACTGTCGGTTTGCGTCGCCCCTCCTGCCGCTGAATCATAGATCTTTCACATGACACTCAAGTCCCGAGGCGGCAGCCGGAGCTCCGAAGGTTCATTTCAGAGGGTCAGAATTGGTTTTCTTTTTGTTTCTCCTCCAGTATTCTGCATGAAATTCTCCACTTCTCTGTAGCGTTTGCAGGTTATGGAGATGGATTTCGTCTTATACGAGCCTATCCCTTTGCTATTCTGTTTTAGTTTTGCATTTTATTTGTAAAAAATATAGCAGATATTTTTATAAGCTTCATTAGTGCAAAAGATTATGTTGTTTCACCTTCGTCGTCATATTTAGTTTCACATATCTAATATTTAATTTTTGATTAGTCATATTTAATTTTAGACATTTTCATGTTTAAAAATACCTTGTAACTGCATATGTTGCATGCACTGTTCTATTCCATTGGTTCGTCTTCCTCTTTGCCTTATATTGCTAAAGGCACCACGAAACACGGGATGAGTGAGTGCAGTTTATTAGTTGAATACAGAGTGAGGTGATACAGGAAGCAAATGCAGTCCGTTTATGAATGCCATTTTCCCTGTCTATGTTAGCGTACTCTTAACACTCAAACTGGCATGATTTGCAACCCAGGCGATGATGGAGTGTTCCCAGCGTCTCGCCAGCACACTATCGCTGCAAGGCCATGATTCTAAGGTCCTTGTGCGTCTTGGCATGTATTTATCTCAACCTCAGTAATAACACGTTGTTTATTTGGAAGAAAACGTTGATCTAGACATAAATTACGGAAACGCTAGATAAACTGAGGTCCTCCTCCTCCTCCTCCTCCTCCTTCCCCTCAAGCTTCTCAGGGCGCCCGACCTCATGCGGGGAGGAGAGCAGTGCCTTTGTGTCTTGCTCACCACTAATTGAAAATGCCTATCATAAGCTTCTGCCTCTTCCTTCTCCTCCTCCTCCTCCTCCTCCT
>NC_059301.1:28025749-28028249 GCF_017591435.1 Portunus trituberculatus
TTACTTACAATTCATGTTTGACTTTTGAGACCATCCGGTGACATTCATAAACTCATGCACGACCCTCACCTTTTGGATTTTGGGACCTCTCCTATACGTGGACATAGCTTGTGGACCTGGTGGGCGTGTACGACTGTGTGTGCTTGTGATAAGAGTGTAGATTGCCACTTCCCGTTGTGGTTCAGGAAAAAGAATCATCCTCATTTGCGTAATCGTTGTTGGCTGTCGGTTTATCCTTTCTCCTTTCCTCCTACTCTTTCACTTTTTCTTCCCCTTTGAGTTTTGTAATATTTCTTCCACAATATTTTTCTTTCATTCTTTTTCGCTGCCGTGGTTGGAATTTCTTGATTATATGTATGTTTGTCTGGCTTCCTGTTTGCCATTCTCTCTCTCTCTCTCTCTCTCTCTCTCTCTCTCTCTCTCTCTCTCTCTCTCTCTCTCTCTCTCTCTCTCTCTCTCTCCCATATATCTTATAGGTTGAGAATGAGATCAGATGAAGCACTTTGATAGAATTTAACAAGAGAGAGAGAAAAAAAGAGAGAGAGAGAGAGAGAGAGAGAGAGAGAGAGAGAGAGAGAGAGAGAGAGAGAGAGAGAGAGAACGTGTAGGTTTCATTTATTTAGTTTTTAAAAGCGTAGTTAATGTTCCTGCCTTTGCGGACAAGGCAGTGTTTTATCAGCCATCAAAGGACGCTAATTTTCGCCAACGTAGACTCTAATTTCCTACCTTTTTTTTAAGTGACGTGATTCTGTATATAAATTGCGTATATGCTCTGGCAGAGGAAAAGAGAGAGAGAGAGAGAGAGAGAGAGAGAGAGAGAGAGAGAGAGAGAAGTGGGGCGAGATGTAGAGTTAACTTGGGAAAAGGGAAAGAAGAGGGATTGTGAGGAGTGTAGTAACAGAAAATTGGATGGGAGAGGAGGAATAAAGGAAGAGAATGGCCTGTGATGGGAGAGTGACAAGAGTGACTAGGAAAGGGTATACAAGGTGTTGGGAACAGTAAGAAGGGTATGGCAGGTACTAGAGAGGTTAGGATGGGGAAGGAAAGATGACGAATGCATGCATGGAGTGAGGCATGCGAGGGGTGCAAAGTAAATGGAGAGAGAGAGAAGGAAATACAAAAAAAGAGAGTGGGGGAAATACCGCAATCTGGTTTCATTTTTTTTTTTTTCACGTGGTGGATAGACAAAGCAAGAAATGAGAAAGTGTGGGGAAAAAGTGGCATCTGGAAAATGTGACGTGATGAACATTTTGTGATGTCAGACAACTTTTTACTTATCTATTTATCTATTTTATTATATTTTATCATATGCATAGTTAACATATGAATGAGGAATTTATTTAAATCACCAGGAGGGTGAATGGGAAACCTGGTGTCTTTCATAACCGCATGGGGAGCTTCGCCATTTGTAGTAAAATTATAACAACTCGCTCGTACACTTTCACTTAACTTATGTGTGTGTTATCTTTTTCATGGCTGATATTTTCTCTTCTCTCTCGCATGCCTTAGCTAGTGAGATTTAATTGGGAGTGGTTTGTGTTATATAAAACTGTGCCACTCGAAAAAAAAAGACGATGAAGTAATGAAGACCTTCTACATTTTATCCACCGACAAGCCTCACTAACTCTGGTGGTCGGGCAGCTGCCACCCCAAAGAACACTGTTCTGCTAAAGGCCTCAGCTTTCAATAGGAAAGAAGTAAAAGGACGGTGGAAAAATAGTAGAATGCGACAGAGGAGAATAAAGAAAGAGGAGGTAGAGAAGATGGAGGAGATGGAGAAGGAAGATATATTGCTTAAAAGGACGTTAAGGCGGACGGTGAGAAGGACGAGAGAGAGAGAGAGAGAGAGAGAGAGAGAGAGAGAGAGAGAGAGAGAGAGAGAGAGAGAGAGAGAGAGAGAGAGAGAGAGAGAGAGAGAGAGAGAGAGAGAGAGAGAGAGAGAGAGAGAGAGAGAGAGAGAGAGAGAGAGAGAGAGAGAGAGAGAGAGAGAGAGAGAGAGAGAGAGAGAGAGAGAGAGAGAGAGAGAGAGAGAGAGAGAGATGAAGTTTGACCTACGAACTAATTCCTCTCTTGGAACTCCATGATCGCTTCGCCGCGCCTTTGAAGTCCCTCCCTCGGGCATTCTTGTCTCCAGGCCGCGGCCGAGGCACGCAGCCCCGCGGCCTGTCAAGTATGCAGAGGCCTGGTCTCCCACCACCACGCAGCCCTTGTATTCCATAGTCGCCACCACACGACCACCACCGTCAATGCCAATACTATCATAGTAAACTCTACATCAAGAGCAACAATAGCAAGAATAACATTAATATCAGCATCACCTTAGGAAAATTATATCGGCTACCATCACCACCATCACCACCACCGCTGCCGTCACCTCACCACCGCCACCACTACCAATACCCGTAAAAAACTCCACAACCACTACCGCCAATATTGCTGTACACCTTCATCACCATTACTATCAACATCACTAAATTCAGCCATCACTGCAATAGTTTTC
>NC_059301.1:28033249-28040749 GCF_017591435.1 Portunus trituberculatus
GGTTGAAGAAGAAACACTGGGGGTCTGTTCCCTGTGTTTATTGTGAGATACAAAGCTTACTGAAACTTGGAGGCTTGGTAGCTTGGTAACGAGGAGGCTTGAGAAGTTGCCGGCGGCCGGGGTGAGGCTTGTAGTCGGTAGCGAGTAGCGGCCGGGATGAGACTTATAGCAGTGGCCGTGATGAGAATTACAGTCTAGACAACTGGAGTCTGACTGTGTAGAGGTAGACTGGCTGTGCAGGACATGATAACCAGTACAAAGGCAAAAACGGGATTGCTAGGCGGAGCGTGAATCTGTCTCCAAGCTGTGTTAGATATGGACTGGCGGCATCGCGTGGGTGCGGAGTTCTACACGGCCACAGTACATCGGGTAAATATTACATTACAGCGCATAAAAGTAGTACCCATCATAAGTCAACAAAGAAGCGAAGAGGTGACATAACGCAGTTTGTGATGTGGCTGACAGCAAGTAAAATTCTTTCTTGAACGTTAAGCAATATCAATTTATAAAGGATGCCAAAATCATCAGTGTAATTTATTGTTACAACACAAGAGGTTTTGAATCAGAGAGAAGAAACAAGGCACACCGGGTTTGTTTATTAGAAAAATTGATCGTACAACTTCCAGAATCAATTTATAACAATTTATTGTCTCAAATGAGTGCGTCATATACTCATAATTACTAATCTCTAGTGTAATATAGATGATAAAGGACTGAAATCAAGTAGGAATAACAAGTCATCAGTTTCTTTCATATCGCTTTACACTTTTCAATAATGTTCGTATATCTTTTGCAGATATATGACAACTCTATAAAAGATATAGAAATTCCAGAATGTGAACTATGTCATGTAGAAGAAATATCTTTTCTAAAACTACCAATTATGTGCGCAGTCATGATTCCCAGCGTGCTACCAAATGGTGTGACAGGTCAATGGCTTATAGCAGTGTTGCCCCGTGTCTATGTCAGAGTCAGTAGAGGACTAAGTGGCGGTGTTCTGATAAACTCTATCATTTTTCCGACGGAGATACAAGGATGACGCTTCAAGGTGACTAATGAGGTGACTGTAGTAGGTGCGGCATCAGAAAAAGAAATGTTTTTTCCGAAAAAGCAGTAAAAAGTAGCTAAGATAAAGAAATTGTCACTCACTATCATTCACCGATAAAACGCCATAATTAACCACTCTCACTACTACCACCCTCACCACAGCTTTCACCTCACTATCACCACTCCTCACTACCACAATAATTAGCAGCATCTCCAAAGGAAAGCGTGAAATATAAGAAATTAAAAAGAATCTTTCCTGAATACGAGAAAATTCTCTACATTTAGTCACACTTCTCGGTTTTTCTCAACTACTCTTCTCCCAAAATATGAATACATTCTAGATACTCTTGGTACTTCAGAGATAAGGGAATAACAATAGTTTAGCAGGAAATTATATTAAAACAAAAACTCGAAATTACATGAGCCGAGACGATGTCATAATGGTGGAAACTTAGAGGCCAAGGCTTCATTTAATAACTTTTTTTCACGCGAATTTTTTTCTTTTTTTATTAACAAGTAATTTAATATGAAAATATAATAATCAGTTTATTTCTCTTTTTTTATAAGTTTTCATTTTTTTTAATTATTTTTAACCACGTCATATCTTTCAATAATTTGTTTTTCAAAATTATCAAAAAGAAAATTTATACTCTTTGTAATATATTCATATAATTTTTCTAAAGTTTTTCCGTTTGTTTTTGTCTCGTAAAAAGGAGTGATGAGTTCCATATCAGGCATGTATATGTACTTTTTTCTTAGCATGTGTTTTCTCTACATTAACTGCTTTGATTTTTTTTTTTCATAAAATCTGATATAATTTCTTTTTGAAAATTTTTTCGAAAATCTGACATGATGCTCTCTTATTTTCAAAAGCTTTTTACACTATATCTTTTCTTTCAACTAATATAAGTCTGTGCTTTTGATAAGCCTTGAAAAATAATTAAGAATCTTGACATGACTCTGTGTCACTATATTACGAGAAAGGCTGAGCATAACGACTGTATTGCGCTTAATACCAGCATATTACATCCTGGAGGTGGCGTCCATCAAAGCATTGGAAGGGAAATACACACAACGTACCTTGCCATTATTAAGAGGCTTAAGATGGGTGTGGTAAGCTCTTATTGTCACTTTGATGCATTATGGATCGTGTGTCTCTTGTTTCCTGATATCACAACTGTGGTTTGCCACTTGTATTTGATGCAATTACGCCTGAACCTTACACTAATTTATACTATGCAAACAAAAATTTTATTTCATTGTGAAGATTTGGTTATTGTAAAAATATTATCATTATTGTTAGTACAAATAGAATAATCGTTACCATATCATCGTGACTTGAAGTTGCATTATTCTGTAAAAATAGCGACGCAGGGATGAGTTTTGATATTACAATAACCATACCAATTTTAGCTGGCGACCTTTATACCAGTGCCAGTGACCATTTAGTAAGTACATCCAGAAAGAGCTATGCAGAATGTCCCCTTCACGCTGTATTACTTTACATTGTTATTATTATTTTCCTGTGTATTACTGCGGAAGCGAGATGGTTAAGCATGTCGCTGTTCTCCTGTACCGTTATCTGGGTGTTATTGTGCTTCAGTGCTCCCAACTGTAACAATGATGAAGATGTATCCTGTCGTCCGGTGCTCTGTTTCGAGATTAGGTTTTCTAATGTGCGTTGAAATTTTGCCAGTGTTCTGCTTGCTTGTGAGGTGTTCCTGCTTGTTGTGCTTTGTCACTATATGCTCTGTTAAGACGTTAGGGATCAACGTAAGGCTGCCCACGTAAATCGTCTTATTTATTAATGTATGTGCTGTATTCTTATGATTTGGTGTTGGACGTCAGGTGTCGTCATGTAAGGCGTTCTGTTCATTACTGCCTGTGCTTTATTGCTATGTTCTCCTGTTTGGCGTCAGGTGTCCTCACGTGCGGGGATATCTATCACTGAGTTCTCTGCTGTGCTTTGTTGTTGGGCGTTAGGTGTTTCCACGTGCAGTCCTGTCACCCAGGCCTCTCTATTGCTAAGCGTCGCTTGTCCCTCCCACAATGCATCTCCTCCCATCTTAGACAAACAAGAACGAAAAATTGATTGTTACACTAAACATCATGTCACGCTGATCTCTGAGTGTGGGCTTTCACCGCTCAAGGAACAAGTGCCCGCGTTGTAATGTAAATCCTGGAAAAAAAAAGAGCAAAATGAAAGGCTCACCGCGGCAATCCATTTTCTGCGGACAATATTGGTTTGGAAATCCATATTTTTTGACAGTGATTTTGAAGTTTTTGGAATTTCCATTTTCTGCGTACGTATGACTTCCATGTTGGTTTTCGACGCGGTGTTGAGGCGAGTTCTTAATTGAGTCTGTGAGTCTATATACATTGTGAAGCTCCGTTTTCTGCGAGGGAGTGAGTGAGTGAGTCAGTGTGTGTGTGTGTGTGTGTGTGTGTGTGTGTGTGTGTGTGTGTGTGTGTGTGTGTGTATACCTGCAGGGATCCATATTTTGTACTTTTGCTCTTGTTCCATTTTCTCTTCGTCCGGCGGAGTAAAAATGAGAGGCGAACTGGAGCAATGAAAGGGCGAGTAACGATAAATCCACACCACTGAAACACGGCAGGTTCTTCACTTTAATTGAAGCACGAGTAGAGTTTCCCTGTTTACCGGCCGCTCGCCCGTCCGCCGCTCAAGGGTTCACAAAATTTCCGAGAGGATTAGATATCTTGTGAGAGGTTCCAAAGGGCTTTTGTTGGAGCAGAGGGAGGGAGATGGAGAAGGAGAGGGCAGGATGGAGGGAGAGGTGCAGTACAAGGGTTAGAGGGAACAAACAAGAGAGACAGAGAGAGAGAGAGAGGGTGTGTGTGTGTGTGTGTGTGTGTGTGTGTGTGTGTGTGTGTGTGTGTGTGTGTGTGTGTGTGTTTGTGTGTGTTCTAGGGGAATAACAGTGAAAGCTTGTAGAGTTAGCGCAGGTGACTAGGTGGGACAAGTAAAAGGGAAGGGTAGGACGAGATGAAAGATACGGTAGGGCCAGTAGTATGGAGAGAAGGAGAAGGAAGAGAAATAACAGTAGGAGGAAGAGGAGGAGGAGGAGGAGGAGGAGGAGGAGGAGGAGGAGGAGGAGGAGGAGGAAAAAAAGAAACAAGAAGAAGAAAGGAAGAAGAGAAATTTCATAAAAAAAACATTAAGGAAAGGCTAAAAAAGAGAAAACCAAAAGCAAAAAAAAAACCAGGAAGGAAAAAGTTCAAATCTGAGAAAATTATAGAAATGAAAAGGAACAGGGAAAATATGAAGCTAAAAAGAGAACAAGGAAAGTTAGTAATAGAAGTAGCGAAGAATAAAGACAAATGTGAATAGAGTAAAAAAAAAAAAAGGAAATTTCATAAGACCCGTGTACGAGAGAGAGAGAGAGAGAGAGAGAGAGAGAGAGAGAGAGAGAGAGAGAGAGAGAGAGAGAGAGAGATGGAGGAGCAGTTTAGCGTTGGACATCACATTAGTAAGTCAGGTGAGGGCGGTGAATGCTCTGTCTTATCGGCCAGATCTCTCAAAGAAAAGGCTGGCGAAGGATAAAAAAAAAAAAAAACACATTGAAAATACCTCACGAAACGCCTTCGAGAAATGCTCGACCCAAGACATGTGACGCCATTCCAGCTGAGGCGAGAACAAGGCTGGGAAAATGGCTGAAATAAGTTGAAGGGAACCTTTAACTCTCAACTCAGGCGACGACGAACACTCAGCACCCGCCTACAGGAACAATAGGTGCAGAAGGAATAGGAGGAGAAGGAGGAGGAGAAGGAGGAGGAGGATGGGGAAGAGGACAAGGTAGAAAAGGTGGTGAAGGAGGAAGACATGAAATAATAAGAGAACCTGGACAATGGATATGACAGATTAGGACAGCAGGAGAGAAGAAAAATAGTGGAGAAAGAAATGTGTGAGTAGGAGGAGGTGAATGTGGAGGTGAAGAAGACGAGACATGCAATTGTGGTAAAAATAACAAGCGTACTTCACACAAACATGTACTACTCTCTCTCTCTCTCTCTCTCTCTCTCTCTCTCTCTCTCTCTCTCTCTCTCTCTCTCTCTCTCTCTCTCTTTATTCCCTTTTCCCACCCATTCCTCACGTTCTCCCTCCGCGGCACAGTAGCACATCATCACAAGTCCCTTCGGTCTCAGCGCAGCGGGTAAAACTTTCCGCTGACAGGTCTGGCTGACTCGCAAAAGTTACCTATCAGTCCTGCTGCTTCACTAACCGCTCGTCGCTACCGGGAAGATGAAAAGAAATAAAAAAAAATTAAGAAAATGCGTAGAAATATTTGCCAAAGCACTCTTGAGACTTCCCGTGTTTATGATCACGCAGTACGATTGAGTGAGCGTGATTTGAGTTCTTGTAAGGCGACAGAGTTATGAGTGTCTGCTAATATCACCAGCACCAAGAGAGAGAGAGAGAGAGAGAGAGAGAGTCGCAGGGCAGGAGATGGATGGCAAGGGAACAAGGACGGGGAGAGGAAATGTAGACCAAAATGAGGAGTGAGAGGCATGGAAGGCGCTGCAGCATGGAGGATAATGGAAGGCAGCAGGGAGAAGAGGAAGAAGAAGAAAGGTGGAAGTCGGTAGAAAATGGAAGGTTACTGGAGTGAAGAGAGGATTAGCGAGCTTAATTTCCTCCTCCCCTTTTGAGAGTAGAGTCTTGGGATCCCGGGTTGTGATGCGCATTAGTTCAGGGACGGAAAGAAGGATAAACAGGCGAACCGATAAACGGAAGCTCGGCGGCGAGGGAAGGACTGAGGGTGAGACGCAAAGAAATGTAAATAAATAACGTGGGTGACTCAATAAGATGGATGCGTTGTTGTTTTGGGTTGAGAAACGAAAAGTTGAACGGAATGTGGGTGAGCTGGGGTGAGGAATGACCCAGAGAGAGAGAGAGAGAGAGAGAGAGAGAGATTTACAATTAAGAATGAAAGTACTGTTTATAAGAAAATAATACTGTAAGCAACATAAATACGTTATTTCTCTCTCTCTCTCTCTCTCTCTCTCTCTCTCTCTCTCTCTCTCTCTCTCTCTCTCCCCTTCATTCTTTCCTTATTTT
Organism: Portunus trituberculatus; assembly: GCF_017591435.1. Lineage (NCBI taxonomy): Eukaryota > Metazoa > Arthropoda > Malacostraca > Decapoda > Portunidae > Portunus > Portunus trituberculatus. The sequence goes on from NC_059301.1 coordinate 28,039,374, forward strand.
TGTTCTTTGATAGTTTTATCTTTATCTTTTACTCCTTCCTTCCACTTTTCTCTCCGTATTTTTTTCAATTTCTCTCTCCATTTAAGAATATTCCTTTTTCGAGATGTTTTTTGTAATATCGCCTGCTCTTCCTCCTTCTTCTGGTTCCTTCATTCTTCCCCTCTCCTCGTCTACTTCTTCCTCCTCTTCTTCTTCCCCCTCCTTTTCCTCCTCCTCTTCCTCCTTTTTCTCCTCCTCCTCCTCCTCCTCTTTCTCTTATATCTTTTCTTCGCGTCTCTCTTCATTTGCTCGCCGTATCATCCCCAAATCATGACGTAATGGAAACAAAGCCGAATATATCATTAAGAGAAGACAAGGACACTTCCACACACACGAAGAGAAAGAATGGAGAAAGAGTAAATGAAGAGGGGAGAAGAGACAAGAGGAAGATAAGTAGTCTAATAAAATGGCTCCAAAGGTTTGCAATATTTCCATTCCTTTTATTACAACTTGTCTTTCTCCTCTTCTATTCTATTTTCTATTTCCCTCTTTGTCACTTGAATATTTTTCTCTACTTTACCTTTCTCAGTATTCTTCCTTCTAATATATGTTCAGTTATATATATATATATATATATATATATATATATATATATATATATATATATATATATATATATATATATATATATATATATATATATATATATATATATATATATATAATTCATCATTGTCTATCGTTCGTCCAAGTCATTTTTTTTTTCTTTCTTTCCTACCTCCTCCTGTTTCCATTCATTCGTTCCCCTAATTTCTTCTCGCCTGATCCCCTTTCGCTTGGCAACCCATCCCATTCGATTACACACACTCTCTCTCTCTCTCTCTCTCTCTCTCTCTCTCTCTCTCTCTCTCTCTCTCTCTCTCTCTCTCTCTCTCTCTTGCAAACCTTCTGTCACCTTCACTGTTTGTTGTCCAGCATTCTCTCACATTTCCTCCTGTTTTTCTTGTTTCCTCTAGTGTCCTGTCCTCGAGCTATCATTGAATGGAGAGCAGGGAGAGAGGTACGAGGAAAGCGGCAAGGAAGAAGATATGTAGAGAGAGGAAGAAAGGGAGCATGAGAAAGATCTAAAGTGGTGAGGTAAAGAATGAAATTAATGGGCCAAAAGTACAAAGGAAAAAAAAATCTGGTGCCCAAAAGATAAGCAGAGAGGAAATTCTAATATTTTTTCTTTTAAACACTGTGAGGGGGAAGGTTTAATAAAATGTTTGAATTTAATAGTTAATCAGGTGTTTTTAATGAGCCCAATGTTTACACCACGTGCTATTTGTGGAGATAGGGAGGAAGATTTCAAAAAATATAAAGGTGACGAGGGAGGAGAGAGGGGAACCGTAGCAGTC
>NC_059301.1:28043249-28065749 GCF_017591435.1 Portunus trituberculatus
CAAAGCGCATGTATATATATATATATATATATATATATATATATATATATATATATATATATATATATATATATATATATATATATATATATATATATATTTATATTTGAGTCTTTCCTTTCAAAACAATATCCCTCTTTGTCTTTACCGTTTTCTTTTTCGCTTCGCATTTCACAATATTACTTCTGTCTTCTCTGTTCTCTGTGAGGGACTCCTCCCTCTGTTGTTTATCTTCTTTAGCTACGCCTCTTTCATCTTTCTCTTCTTCTTTTTCCTTTTTTCAGCTTTCTTGTTTTACCTTCTTACTTTTATGCACATAATTTCTCCTTCCTTATATGCACATCATTCTCTCCTCTCTCTCTCTCTCTCTCTCTCTCTCTCTCTCTCTCTCTCTCTCTCTCTGCTTCCTATTTTGCACCACTGCTCTTGCTTGTGTGCGAATGTGAGTTGTTACAAGTTTAGTTACAGTTTCACCTTTTCTCTCTGTGTTTTGTTTTAGTAATTGCTTCGTGTGTCTTCACTTCAGTTATTTATAGTTTTCTGGTTGTTATTTTTTCCTCGGCATCTGTGTGTGTGTGTGTGTGTGTGTGTGTGTGTGTGTGTGTGTGTGTGTGTGTGTGTGTGTGTGTGTGTGTGTGTGTGTTGTGGGGGGAGGGAGGGAAAGGAATGGGGAGAGGCCTTTATCTTTATTATTCCTACATGTTTTTTTTTTAATTAGATATGATGGAATGTGTTGCTAATGAACAGCCTCGTAATGGCTAATAAGACCAGCGTGTTTTCTATATATATATATATATATATATATATATATATATATATATATATATATATATATATATATATATATATATGCCTGTTTTTGTCTTTCTGTTTGTTTATAAATCTATCTGTCAAATTGTTTGTAATTGCTCTTCTCTCTCTCTCTCTCTCTCTCTCTCTCTCTCTCTCTCTCTCTCTCTCTCTCTCTCTCTCTCTCTCTCTCTCTCTCTCTCTCTCTCTCACACTGCACACACACACACACACACACACACACACACACACACACACACTCCATCCACTGCCTTTTTTAATGTCACATAACGTCTCTGGCGATCTCATTTCATCCTTCCCTCTTTCCTTCTCTGTTCCGCCTCTTGCTCTCTCTACCACCCCTCCGAGCCTCCCTAGCGAGCCGTATGACACAAGTAGTCCCATTTCAGGGTGAAGGGAGCCAAGAGTTACTCCCACCAAGAGTCCACCTTATCGTCAGTAATCACCCTAGTGTCTGAGCCCTCCCCTTCTTTCCTCTCTCCCCATTCCCTGCCCTTTCCATGGCTCCAGCGCTCTCTGAAGAGAAGAAGAAGATGCCTGGAATGTCTTGCTTCTACACGCTGGTGGTGGGTGGCTTGGGAACGATGAAGGCTTAGAGTGTGTTTGTGTGTATGTGTGTGTGTGTGTGTGTTGGAAAGCGAGTGTTGGTGTAATGGTGGTGGTGGTGGTGGTGGGAGAGAGGTTTCTGATGTCTTTTCTTTATTTTTTTTCGTGTTTGTTTTGTAAGTTTTTATGTTAGGTCTTGTTGGTGGAGGTGTAATTGTGTTGTTTTCGACGGTGTGTGTGTGTGTATGTGTGTGTGTAATTCACTTCAGTCGCCTGCTGGTCATCCAGCCAGTTTTTCGCATTATGGAGCGAGCTTATAGCTCATAGACCAATCTTCGGGTAGGACTGAGACCACAACACACTCCACACACCGGGAAAGCGAGGTCACAATCCCTCGAGTTATATCCCGTACCTATTTACTGCTAGGTGAACAGGGGCCACACATTAGGAGGCTTGCCCATTTGCCTCGCCTCTTACCGGGACTCGAACCCGGCCCTCTCGATTGTGAGTCGAGCGTGCTAACCACTACACTACGCGGTGTGTGTGTGTGTGGGTGGTTGGTTGTGTGGGTGTGTGTGTCCATGATAAAGAATAAGATAGATAGATAGATAGGTGATGAGATGAATAGATAAACAAATGTACAGATAAACACGCATAGTATAGGATAGACGGGTAAACATAGTAGATATCTATCTCCCCGTACTCCCGAACACCCTCTTCCTTCCTCTCTTTTTTCGCTGTTGTATCTTTTTCCTTTTCTCCCTCCCTTCTCTTGCTAGTTTTCTCCTCCACGTGATATTAATGATGGAGGAGAGCTTGTCGGCTGCTTTATAATTCATTGGACGTTAAGAGTAATTATCTTCACTTAGTTTAAAGGTATAAACATAATAATTTATCGTGCCATTTTCCTACACCGTCTTCTTCACCCACCGCCTTCCACCTCACCCTTGTCACAGCAGCCAGAGGGTCAGCGGAAGAGAAATTTACCACGTCTTGTTTTCGTCGTCTGCTGACAATAAAGTTGGGGAATAAGTGTCGTATAAACGATATTTCCGTCCACACTGGAGGAGTTAGTGTGGCGAGCCTAGCCTTGCAGGAGGTGGTGGAAAGGCTGGGGTAGGTAGTGGAAGGAACAGGAATGGATGGTAAGAGGTGGGGAGTTAAGGCAAAAGAGGTGGAAGTGGAAAAGTAAGGGTGGTAGTGGATACAACAAAGTTAAAGTGAAAAGAGGTGATATGTTAATGTAGGGAGAGGCAACGGGGAGGGTTGAGAATGGCTGAGACAGGATTGGTAGGAATAGATGTGAATAGAATAGAGCTGGCAGAACAGGAATCGTGGGCTCATGCAAGGCTGAGGCAGGCATGAAGCAGGAACAAGGCAGAGAAGCACTTGTAAAGCTCCTACCTGCCTTGTTACTGCTGAAACCGGTGGAAACTCGATGGTTCTGCATTCCTTTGAGATGTGCTGCGCTGAATCGTTGTGTGGCAATAGTGGTAGCCTAAATGTCTTGTTCTGTGGTGCGGCGGTGATTGTGTGTGGTGTTTTCGTGATGTATGGGATCAGAACTGTTATGTTACTGTGCCAGTTCGATTGTGCACATTTTTTTCACCTCGTTAGTATTTATCGAAAAGGCAGGATGGGAAGGCTAGTTAGGGAAGGAATACTGGTAGCCTCGTTTCGGGCTAACTAACTAACACCAATTTGGAGAGTCATACATGTATGTACAAAACAAATATATAAAAAAAAAAAACTAGGGAAATTGTTAACCGACTTTTAAAAGTAAAGTGTTCCCAAAAAATGAAAGGAAATAGATTATAGTATGATGTGAAAAGTTCATTACGACTTACCAGCAGATGTGAAAAGTACGTAACAAGTGAAGAAGATTAGTTTGATGGAAAAAGAAAATGGAGAATGACACCAGCGAGGGAAAGGGGCATCATGACCTCTGGAGACGGGCAGGGAGGTGGCAGGACTTAGGAGGGCAGTGGGATGGTAGGGGAGTGTGAGGGACACAGGCTATTAGCTCTGTCTCTCGCGGGTTGATTACTTTTGGGGAAACCCATAAAGGCGTAGGCTGGGCCAGGACAGGCGCCGCGCGGAGGGAAAAGAAGAGTGGGGGGAAGGGCCTTCAGAACTTAGGTAATTAATTATGATTATCCACGTCTCGGGGAGAACTCTTTTAGGCAAGTGTTGAGCAACATAATGGTAATCACAGCATGCAGAGAGAGAGAGAGAGAGAGAGAGAGAGAGAGAGAGAGAGAGAGAGAGAGAGAGAGAGAGAGATCTTTTACCCCTACGCAATGTAATTACACTACACTATAGGAAGTGCCCCTTGATAAAAATTTAAAAAATTGTGAATTTATCAGTTTTCTTGCAGAGGATAGCATGGGAGTTAGGGCAGAGGGTGAGGACAGACAGACAAGGGTTGTGGAAGGGAACAGTAGAGCAGAAAACCCGGAAATAGGCCGTGGGCAGGAGGTTAAGGCTGGTGGGATGAGTGGGGTTGGCGACGCTGGTGACAGTGGCAGTCTAGTTATGTAGGAGACGGTGGTCTGGAGGCACGAGTTGGTTCTGTTTGGTCGGGAAATTGGTTATTTCCATTGTGTACCAACAAGTTAAGCTTCTAATTAGATAGCAGGTTCAGTGCACGGAATGTCCTTAACATTAATTACTAGTTATGAGTATTGTCCAATGTTCAGGCTGCAAGTTTAACGTCTCGGATTGTACGGCTAAGTTATATCTAGGTCTGCTGGGAATTAGTGTTCAGCGCAGTGTCTTTAATTGTTTTAGGGAGAATCCATCCCCATCACACGCTCTCATTGTATTTAAACATTATTTACGATGAAAGCAGAAAATTTGTAAGGCTTTTGTCGGAAAAGAATGATTTATAAACAAAGCAATAGTAGACAAGTTTCCGTCAGTAACAAAGCAGTTAGAGCGAAGCGAGCTGAGTAAATAGAAGCTTCGTTAAAATAAAACCGTTTTTTCTCCCGTTGAAGAAAGAATAGTAAGAACAACAATAATAATCTTACCAATAACAAGCACAGTGATAATAATAATAATAATGATAATAATGATAATAATAATAATAATAGCAATAATAACAATTATAATGATAATAATAATAGTAATAATAATAATAATAATAATAATAATAATAATAATAATAATAATAATAATAATATTAATAGTAATAATAATAATAATAATAATAATAATAATAATAATAATGATGATGATAATAATAATAACAATAATCATCATCATCATTGTCTTCGTAAAAATATGAGTAAGATGATGTAGAAGTAAAAAATGAAATAGTTAGCGCGATGCAGCATGGTGACACAATAGCCGTTAGCTGCGGAAAGAGATTCACAGAGAAACCTAAAGTTGGCACATATCGGGACACTTTTGGTCCATGTGATTTTTAATTTTACGTGATAAATCATATACTTTCTTATGAATTGATAAAATATTGAAAATCTGCATTAACATCCTTGACAAGAAACACACACACACACACACACACACACACACACACACACACACACACACACACACACACACACACCACGTAGTGTAGTGGTTAGCACGCTCGACTCACAATCGAGAGGGCCGGGTTCGAGTCCCGGTGCGGCGAGGCAAATGGGCAAGCCTCTTAATGTGTAGCCCCTGTTCACCTAGCAGTAAATAGGTACGGGATGTAACTCGAGGGATTGTGGCCTCGCTTTCCCGGTGTGTGGAGTGTGTTGTGGTCTCAGTCCTAACCGAAGATCGGTCTATGAACTTTGAGCTCACTCCGTAATGGGGAAGACTGGCTGGGTGACCAGCAGGCGACCGAGGAGGTGAATTACACCAGCAGGCGACCGAGGTGAATTACACACACACGGCAGCGCGTGGTGTAATGGTAAGCACGGTCGACTCACAATCGAAAGGGTCCGGGTTCGAGTTCCGGAAAGCGGCGAGGCAAATGGGTAAGCCTCTTAATGTGTGGCCCCTGTTCACCTAGCAGTAAATAGGTACGGGATGTAACTCGAGGGATTGTGGCCTCGCTTTCCCGGTGTGTGGAGTGTGTGTTGTGGTCTCAGTCCTAACGGAAGATCGGTCTATGAGTTCTGAGCTCGCTCTGTAATGGGGAAGACTGGCTGGGTGACCACCAGGCAACCTTAGGTGAATTACACACACACACACACACACACACACACACGTAGCAAAAATCAAGGGCATATCAAGGAATTTTGCAGGTTTTCATACAGAATACTGCCTATTGGAACTCTACTAATCACGGTATTGTATTTGGTACGATCAAGTTACCGAGAGAGACGTTGGATGTTCTTTGCACTATTAAGTGTATCTATCTTCTTTTTTGTTCCTCTTTGTCGAGGCGTGGTCACTGAACTGCACTGCCTTGATAACTGAAATTTTTGTTAGATGGAAAATCTTGAGGACGCATTGTCTGATGAAGCGGGTGTATTTGTGTTGGGTGAGGCCAGGTGATGTGCACCAGAACTCAGTGAGCGGATTTGTACCACACGTCTCCGAGGAGTCTACGAACCCACGGGAAGTGTACAGGTATAAGAAATATTTCTTTTTTTTTTTTTTTTTTTTTTTGCAAATTTGTATGATTTACTGACGATTGTATATAAAGATATTGTAAAGTATGACTTTTTTTCATTTACAGCTAACAATGCAATTCAGAACAATATGAATTGGAATTAGAATTAGTCATATTTTCATTGAAGAAAAATATGACTGCATTCAAATTGATTTCCATCAAAGGTCAAAATATTTTGCTCTCGTATTGATATTTTTCCTATAAAGATAAAGTCAAGAAGAAACGGAGAGCGAAACCAAGAGAGTGTGAATAATGGGTGGGTGGAAACCTGAGGTTCAACCGGCTTAGTTCGCCCAGCCTTCTTTGCCTTGCTTCCCTTACATTGCACAGTTGTATGACGGGGCGAGGCAGCCTCCCTTACTATAGGTGCACTTTTAGACATATGTTTACATGTTCACACGAACTCAGCAGTTAGAACAGGTTTTCACCCACCCAGGAATGTAGAGCAGCTGTGATTCTTATGATGAAAGAAATTACTTGTATAATTTTTAATATTATTTTGAAAGCGTAGTATTACAAGCACTTGCGACGGTGTTTTTGAAGGACTTGCTGATCTAAAGTGCCTTGGGAGTAAGTTGCGACGTGTGGAAGTCCTAGCGTCGAGATACAGGTGGTAGACACAATAACGTGTGTGCGTGTACCAATCCTTCTATTGATTTGTATAGCTCAGTAATCAGTTGCAGCACATCACCTGGGTAGCGTGAAGTATTAACCGTCAATCAAAGGAGGAAATAATTAGTTAGGTATGTCTAGTTCTTCACTTAGATCACTGCAACTCGTAAAGCTAAAACTATTCATCCTTCTCGAAGAAACGTGCATTGATATTATGTTAAACTGCACAATAAAAGAATAAAATTTAGTGCTAACTATGTTCGCATCTGCATCTCAGCCAAACGCAATGAGGTAAAAAAGGATACACCTCTATGATAGTTGCAATTCTTTTTCGTTTCCAGTGTATGACGAAATTATCAGAGACACCTAAGAAGAAAGATAGTGTGAATATGAATTGTGTTTTGACTGAAGGAGCCGCTTTATAGTTAATTAAGGGATAAATGCAAGTCAACTGTTCGAATGCAGCAGTTATCTTGATTAACATCATTAATATTGCGATATCAACACATGATTTCTTATATCATCAGATTGCCTTAATTTATCTATCATATTTGCCTTTGAGTGCATGTTTTATTTCCTAGTGAAACAATTTATTTTTGCGCTTCAAATTTTGGAATATATATTGATATTATTGGAGGTGTGGAAGGAGAAGAGTTAAAACTTCAAGTATCACAGAATATGATCCTTCATCTATATGTATGTAAACTGAAAAGCTGAGGTTATTGAGCATTTGTAAGAATATGTCTTGTTATTTTGTTCTTCTGCAGTTAGACTATTTAGGGCGCGATCGACTGAGCTGAGGTCCGTGGTTTCCTCTACGGAAATATTGTTTGATATCTTTAAGGGAAAGATTTGCAAGATAGGAAAGAGAGACATGAAAAGCAAGGCCACAATGCATAATATGGGTTTTGTAATTCTCTCTCTCTCTCTCTCTCTCTCTCTCTCTCTCTCTCTCTCTCTCTCTCTCTCTCTCGATATTCACATCCAAACCATCATCCTTATGTCTGCCTCAGTACCAGGAATCCCGTTATATTTTATAAATCCAGTAACAACATCACTTGGCAACGGGAAGGAGGGAGGAATGGAGGGAGGGGACGAGAGGGTGAGAGCACAGACAACAGATGAAAAGATTTAAGTTTGGCTTAATTAAACTGCGAGCAAATGGGTAGTCTCATCCCCTTGTTAGTCGTCAGTTTATCCCGCAACGCGTGTGTGGCAGTGAGGGGAAGGCGAGGCTGCATCTGGCACAGGGACTGTCTAGCGGGGAACGATCTGTCTTTTTAGTAGAGAATCCTGCTAAACCTTTGTGAGAGAGAGAGAGAGAGAGAGAGAGAGAGAGAGAGAGAGAGAGAGAGAGAGAGAGTTGCATATATGATTACATTTATTTGCATGATTGGAAGCAGACCAAAGGCTTGAAAATAAAGGAGAAAGAGAAAAAAAAATCCAGCATATTGCCACCGCCTCTCCAGAAGAAAAAAAAAAAAAAAAAAAATAGTAAGAAATGAAGCCGAATTTTAAAATACTCCGAATTTCAGATGCGACTTAATATTCTTCGCCTGACACTGAACGTAGACCAACGGAAAATAGAAAATGCAGAAAATTGACAGTGCATGGCGAAAAATTGTACACAGGATAATTCATGCATGCGGAAAGTAGACAGAGACAATGAGAATGTGGAGTGAATCTGCTACACGTGTGGAAAGGATGAGGGCGAGCACCAATAAGAGGAGGAAAAGCAGGAGAAAATGAAAAAAAATAAAAGACTGACAAAAGCAGGAGGAGGAGAATAAGCAGGAGGGGCAGAAGGAGGAATTAGTTGCAGGGAGATGACGAAAAGAAGGGCTATGTGGAGTAGAAGGCTGAGTAACAGATACACAAAGAGAAAGGAGAAAGAGAAACAGGTAGAAGAAGAAGAATGAGGTAGAGGATGAGAAACATTAGTTGTAAGAGGAATATGAAAAGGAGTAGGAGTAATAATATGAGAAGGAAGAAGAGAGCGAGGAGTAGGATGAGCGTGTAAGCCCCGTGGGAACTGAGACACTGTTTATTCCACTCGAGTTTAATTGCATTATTTATGAAGTGCGCGTGCAACCTGCTTTTGTTACGGCACCAAGAGGAAGGACGTGGTAATATTTTTAGGGAACACGGCGAGTTATCACGTAAAATCTATTAATGTTCCATTGAGAGAGACTAAAACTTGGAGGAATAAAGTTAAACAAAAGATATCAGAAAGGAAAGAATGCTAATGGGAGGTAAAAAATGTGCGGAAGAGAGGTTCATGCAAAGGAGTGTGAAGGAAAAGTTAAGAAGATGTGTGCGGAGCTGTGGAGAAATATACGTTAAGAAAAAAATAAAAGGACTGTTTGAGGAATGTCTAATTAGCATCACGGTTGGTATATGTGATGGAGGGAAAAGGTCAGACGGCGAGAAAAGCCCCGGAGTGGAATGCTAAGTAGCGCAGGCAGTTGAAGGCAAAGTTATGAAAAATGTTGTATATAAATTAGTGTACAATGTAATGTAGTGTCTTTTTTCACTGTCCTGGCATGCTGGAAAGGCAAAGGTGCAGTTTAATAACTGGCGGTGCGCGGAAAGGGTGGTCACCGTGAGATGTTAGCCATTTTAAGGTCCCGTGATGCAATAGTGACATTGCTGAGCGTTATGTTGAGAACAAAACAGAGGCAATACATTTTAAGATTTATACAAGTAAATAGAGTTTAGACAGTGGAGAGGAATAAAGATGATTGTGATCACGATGAAAGTAAAATTTAACATAATGGATAGTCAGAATTTTTGGAATGCAAGAGGTTAGACACATTTGTGTTATCGTTTGTTGTTTTATAAGATGACAGTGTATCGTCATTATTGTATCTATTTTATCTCTATGTTCTCCATGGTAATTCTTTCCAATTTATCTACTTATTACCTTTTCCACACTTTTCACTTGTTTAGGATCACTGAGAAACCGACATAACTTGTATTCAAACAACTTCTTTTAGTACAAGTATGTTAATCGTAGTTTATCGGGTTGTGGTTAGGGTACAATTGTGTGCGGTACATTTGAAGGTCGAAAATCTTACTGTCAACGCGTAGAGGACCACCTCAGTGTGTACAACTGTCACACTGGCTGCTCCTACTGCTGCACCCTTTAGAGAGGTTGTGTTGCCATACATACACAATGCAACACACAGTTAGGAGAGAGAGGAGCGAGACAACTGACAAATGTTATAAAAGAAAGAATTCATGAAACAGGGTTATGTTTTTTTTTTTTTTTCACCGAGTATACTCATATCAATTTGTTTTTTTCAGATCGGTACATAAATCAAAGGGGCAATGGGAATCAGATGAGCAAGTGTTTTCTTGCTTTGCTATATTTTTCTTATCTCCAATCTAACTTGACCCTTTTTTTTTCATTTTATCTTCCTGTCTATTTTCTTTCTTCCAACTGCTTGAAGCGATACTTTTCTTTTGATTATTCTCTCTTTCTTCATTCTTTAAAACATGTCTACACTACTTCCTCTCACCTGATCGGATTCTGCATTCTCCTTTCCTTATTACACATTCTCTTAAATAATCTCGTTCAGAAATAATTGTCATTCATTTTATTTCCTAAATACTTACCCCTTTTCTTTCCCATCCTTCCATTTAGTCACAACATCACAAAACAACAATAGACAGTAGCAATACAACATTTCTCTTTGACAAAACAGGAAATATAAGCAAGTACCATCTAATAATCAAGATGAAAAATGACAATAAAGAACATAATGAATTTTGAAGTCATAATTCCGTCGTGAACAACAAAGGGTTTCACACTAAATAACCTCATATTCATGGAAGTAAATGAACACGACAGCGTTGAAGGCAAAACTAGATTCATATAGAAATTCCCAACTTGAATTATACATACTCCAAAATATTTTCCATCCTACGCTTATTGAAATTCTTCCGTATTGTGTTTCGCCTCCCAGTGTACATTTAGTAACAGAAATGACATGCCTGCTAGATTGGTGAAAGTAAAAAAGTGACTTCAGAAAATCGTTACAAGATGAAAAATGCGTATGCGTGCGAAATTTCTCGTTTGCTCCGTTAAAGTTGCTATTGCCATCGAGTGCAAGACATGAGTTATCAAAGGTGAACTTCCAGAGAATATGGTAGAAACAGAAATGCAATGAGTTATCATCTGTTTTTCTTCATGACGAAATCAAAATTATTGCAGTCATTAGATCAGGAACATAGTCAAGGTGCGAAATATTCTGTTTTCCTATTCCCTTATCGTTCACATACACACATACAATTTGTCTGAACCTGCGAATGTTTCTTGGTATTGGATTATGGCTCACATACTGGTTACCTGCAAGTGTATTCATGATTGTGTTCAATTCGTGATAAGCAGTTATAATGCAACACAGACGAAAATAATGGTTTTGATGCGTCTGGTAATATGTAGCTATCAATATAATTGAGAATCAAACAATGTTTTTTTGTCAATATATTCTTTTAGAGACCAGTATTTTTGTGTAGTAATGGTTTTGATGTAATGATTATTGATTTCTAATTTTGAAGACAACAATCATTTTTCCGTCATTATATTCCACGAACTTCTATCTCACACACATACAAAAACTTGGATATAGTCTATTTTTTTCTCTGCTGTTCATTGCTAGTAGAGTTCTTTTTAAGACAAAATATGTAAAAAGGATGACTGAAGGTGCTCCAAGGCTACCAAATATTTTGTGTTGACTGACTGAAGTTAAACCTTACACTTAGCAGCGAGAACTCTCTGACACACACACACACACACACACACACACACACACACACACACACACACACACACACACACACACACACACACACACACACACACACACACACACACACACACACACACACACACACACCGCGTAGTGTAGTTGTTAGCACGCTCGACTCACAATCGAGAGGGCCGGGTTCGAATCCCGGTAAGCGGCGAGGCAAATGTGTAAGTCTCTTAATGTGCGGCCCCTGTTCACCTAGCAGTAAATAGGTACGGGATGTAACTCGAGGTGTTCTAGCCTCGCTTTCCCGGTGTGTGGAGTGTGTTATGTGGTCTCAGTCCTACCCGAAGATCGGTCAATGAGCTCTGAGCTCGCTCCGTAATGGGGAAGACTGGCTGGGTGACCAGCAGGAAACCGAGGTGAATCACACACACACACACACACACACACACACACACACACACACACACACACACACACACACGAGCCCACATTCTTCCTTGTTGATGTTTGTAAGGAGAGCGTGGCTGTCTACATTAATTAAATACTTCCTACTGTAGCTTGAAAAAAAAAGAAAAAATTCACCTCAGAATTAATAATCGTGTCAACTCTTTGCGTTATTAATTTTTATTCTTTTAAACGTGCGATATATTATTTAAGAATTTCAACATCTTTTGGTCTCAAGGTAACGATGACAAATTAAATAATTTGGCTCTTTTTAATAAGATGAAACCTTATAAGAACTTAAGCAAACGAAATTACATCACAAAAATAAATAAGTGATTCTTACACGACAAGCTCATTGATTTCAGTGATTTAAAAGAAAAAAAAAAGTATCTTGACAGTTTCTTTCATGTCAGAGAAATAGAGCGTGTGTGATTTACGTATGTTTTCAAGTCACTCGACAGGAAAATGATCAAGATACTCCACACTTTCCCTCTACAAAAGATGAGTAAGTATTGCTATTAAACTTTAAATGAATTACACGTTTTACTTTCGTCAGGGAATAATAAGTGATACCAGATCCTGAATGCTGAATTGTTTATGACTTACAATTATGTGCGTGGAATATTAATGCGACGTGCAGGAGGAGAAAGGATAAGGAGAATGTGATGAATATCTGTTCTGTCTTCTTGCTGATAGATAAATTCATTTTATTTGTTATTCAATAAGTAAATACCCGGAGCTGTGTTGGCATATTATTATCATTGTTATTAAATGAGGATATTGTGGTAAAGAATACTGCTTTATATACAAAGTGTAATTTTCTTGATGTCCGGGAGAAAAAAATGTTTCTTATAATTGCGTTCATACTAATTATTTTTTCCATAGTGGTAGCAGTTGTAGTATGTTTTTCTTGCTGTTATAATGATACCATAATAATGATGATGATGATGATGATTTTGATGATGATAATGCTAACAACAACAACAACAAATGTACATCCAACACTACATCAACACTTTTTGTATATGCCCAACAACGTCTAAAACTGTAGATTCTTGAATAAAGACAGACGTGAACCCTACAATACCAGAGCTATCTGTTGGTTGGTTGGTCACTCATACAAATAAATCTTCCACTTTCATTTACGCTTAAATCAAGCTTTTACTCCACACCACACCGTGCACCTTTCTGTTTTTTAATGGACATGAACTGGGCTTGTATAGTAGGCAATGCACAATGTTGGACAGGGAGGCGTCTCAAGGGAATAAGGGAAAAATCGCAAGGGAATAAGGGAAGCAGTTTTCTTACGCCATATTTCATGTTATAGTAAGAGAGAGAGAGAGAGAGAGAGAGAGAGACGGAGGTGGATCGAGGGCTGAGGTTTGACAGCCATGTCAAAACCATTGCCAAGAAAGCCTCTCACAGGATCTCTGCTGTGAGAAGGGTGGCCAGCTTCCTCGACAGGAAGGGGAGACACAGCTACGGCTACACCTGGAGTACGCAGCACTCTCCTGGATGTCCTGTGTCGCCCCATACAGAAGGAGGCTAGACAGCATCCTACGCCGCGCCTTACGGCTAGTAGATGCCGCATCCCCACCTCACCCAGAGTCTATGCATCCTTTCGATTTACTAGAACACTGCAGAGACGTGGCGGCGATTGTAGCGTTCCATAAGGCACAGGTGCAAAAAGTGCCACATCTGGTAGGGCTGCGTCATCCTCTAAGAGTCTTCACACGGAGCACGAGAACGGTGCTCAATGGTGGTGATGCCGTAGAGGTGCCGCGTCCCCACGGGTGTCAGCACCAGCGCACCTTCGCAGGACGTGTCTCCAGGACGTGGAACTTGTTCACGGCCGTAGAGCCTCACGTCCAAGAGATAAACACTCAGTGTCGAACTGATGGCTCAGAAGTGGAAACAGACACTGCCAACTCCGCTGACACTCATCGTGACGTGAAACTCAGTGCAGTGCAGTGCGGTGAAAAATCTATATTATACTGACCATTTAGTCTTAATGCAGCATGTATAGATATAAGAGATATAAGATTCATTAACGTATTTAGTATACTAAGTTTAGCTTAAGAAATATTGTATATTATCTATCTCAAGAATTTTGTAAATATTGTAAACAAATAGATAGTAGTACCCTTAGAATAGGTAGCACACGACAGTGCGCCTTTGGGTACTTACATAGTCCTTTTGTACTAAGTTATGTTTAAGAGAGAGAGAGAGAGAGAGAGAGAGAGAGAGAGAGAGAGAGAGAGAGAGAGAGAGAGAGAGAGAGAGAGAGAGAGAGAGAGAGAGAGAGAGAGAATGCAACAGAAATACAGACTTAAAACACACGGAATAGTTGTTAAAACATATACCACGCATTAATTCAACCATTACTCAAATACTGCAGCAGAAGAGCATCAAGGAAATTGCTCTTTTACACAATGTTACCTCTGTATACAAAGCAGTGAATTGCATTAAGCCAGAACAGCGATTACAACAAAATTACAATGCACACGAGGCAAAACAAAGCCAACAAAGCCAGCAGGACAGTGTACACCTGGGCGTGAGGAGGAGAGAGGGAGAGGGAGAGAGTGACGGGCTGGCTTGTTCTGGCACAACCATTTATTAAGCTCCAAAGTGAGGAAAGGAGAGTAAGGGTCACTCGTGGGGAATGTCAAATAGAATGTAATATGAATCAAGTTTTTATTTACAGTTACCTCGGTAGGGGGAGGGGATAGGATAGGAGGAGAAGAAGGAGGAGGAAGAGGAGGAGGGGGTAGGGTGTTAGGAAATGGGGAAAGGCATGCAGGCAGTTATAAATGTAGGAGAGGGAAAGGCCTATGGGGAGAGGTAAGGGTGGTAGGGAGGTATAGAGACGGTTTGTGTATATATGGAGTTTGATGTTTATTTGTATGGTGTGTGGTATTTGAAATCCTTTTCTATTTTTACTATTTCCTGGCATTTGATTATATTTTTCAACAGAGTGCCAGATCATGTCCAGGCTTTGAGTGGCCTACATTTGGAACTCTTTTCATAACTTATAATCCTGCAGAGTAGGAAGCCGGTTTTCTTATTATTTTATCGCTTAATGGGCCAAGTTTAATCAGAAAATCTGTTAACAAGTACCCCACAGGCATACGTAATTCCCATTGTAGTTTTTCACGCGTCTGATATATAATTACAAGAACCTCTCTTGCCTGGAATGTTGGAGTCACAACAAGTCCTCGGGATAAAGGATTCTCTTTAATAAGGTCCTGTGCTGTCTGCCGTGTTAAGTGCGCCGCTCAATAAAAGGGTGAAAAAGGCATGGCAGCGCGAGCCTATCATAAAAGGTAAAAGGGGTACGAGTGTGAGGACTAAGTGGCTCTCTGGCTGGCCGAGACCGATCCCCAACAAGGCGAGTTTACCCCTGCTGCACGTGACACAAAACCACCTCGCCATTGATGCGTAGTGAACAGCCCTGGAGCTAATGTGTGTGTGTGTGTGTGTGTGTGTGTGTGTGTGTGTGTGTGTGTGTGTGTGTGTGTGTGTGTGTGTGTGTGTGTGTGTGTGTGTGTATCTGTCTGTCTGTCTGTCTGTCTGTCTGTCTGTCTGTGTCTGTGTGTTCGTATAAATGAACGGGAAGGCAGCTTTTTGGGTGTAAGTGTCTGTATATGAGACGCAGTATACATTTCTATTTCCAATCCCTTTTTTTATGTAAGAGTAAAACTGGCTCGGGATTAAAAAAAAAAAAAAAAAAAAAAAAATATATATATATATATATATATATATATATATATATATATATATATATATATATATATATATATATATATATGCCCATTTCATGAAATGGGCAAACCCAATTCATGAAATGAACCTAACCTAACCTAACCTAACCTAACCTATCCTAACCTAACCTAACTCTCTATACCTAACCCAATTCATGAAATGTGCAATGGAGAGGCCATTTCATGAAATAGGTTAGGTTATAGGTTCATTTCATTGGGTTTGCCCATTTCACACAAACGGGTGTAATATATATATATATATATATATATATATATATATATATATATATATATATATATATATATATATATATATATATATATATATATATATATATATATATATATATATATATACACACACACACACACACACACACACACACACACACACACACACACACACACACGCGCGCGCGCCAAACGCCATATAATCTGTTGCCCATGACTCAAAGGGAAGAGGTGAGAAAGCAGTTGTACGTACACTTCCTTGCTGTCTCCTCTTCCTGACACCACACGATAGTAAGCAGAACGTCAGCTGGAGGTTGCATGTTCCTAGAGTTTGGTAAACTGTCCTGGCGAGGTTTGGAGAGATTGAACTGCTGTGTGTGTGTGTGTGTGTGTGTGTGTGTGTGTGTGTGTGTGTGTGTGTGTGTGTGTGTGTGTGTGTGTGTGTGTGTGTGCGTGCGGTCAGTCACTCAACTTTACTTGTACAGGACAGATACGATACAGGCGTCAGACAAACATATCGTTTCCTGGTTTGTGACAACATTCAGTACCGTGTGCGAGCTTCAGTGTTTGTCGTTATGAGTGGAACAGGAAGACATTGTTATCGCATATCCTAAAGTGTAAGTAAAAACAGAGACCTCAGTTACAGGTCTGCGTTTTAAGCTTGCGATGCTCACGTTAGTTTGTCTGCAGTTATCTGTGCCACTTCCGATCTGTGTACGCTGTACTGAACGAACACAGCTGAAGACTGCAGGGAGGGTGACCAGTGGAGTCGCGCACAATATTTACGACTCAGTCACTATTTTATGGCGACGGAGGTAAATTGATAAAAGATACTTGTTGTTAAATTTTCTCTATCACTCCCGTCGCTTCAAAGCTACCTCCAATACCTGTTGAAAAAGAAACATCGCACTTTTCTCTCAGTTTTACTGTATGATTCCACTTTGTAGCGCTGCGCAATTTTTATTTCCCATGCAGCCTGATGAAATATAATGACTTACTCTTCTAATTTCCATCAGATTTAATTTCACTTAACATCTCGTTGGATTCATATACCGGAAAGGTGTTAGTGAAGCACCTCGTTGTTGACTACTCCTCTGTAAGTGTTCTCTTTAAGAAAATAGTCGAAATAAATAAACGCTACTACTACAACTACTACTACTACTACTACTACTACTACTACTACTACTACTACTACTACTACTACTACTACTACTGCTACCACTACTTCTAGCACTACTACCACCACTACTGGTGTTGTTGATGTCATTGTTGCTGTTGTCATCACTACATATATTAATTAACACATTCCCTTTGCATGTTAATTTTTAGATATAAATGTTTACAATGCAACATTTTATTGTTTTATTCTCTCTCTCTCTCTCTCTCTCTCTCTCTCTCTTTCAAACTTCAGGGCTTGAACTTCCGTTTCTTCGAACTCCTGGAATGCTCAGCGGCAGGGAGGTCTCTCTTCAGAGTCCAGCAGTAGTCAGCCATCATGACTGCGTCCCAGTGACCCTGATACCTGGTCTCCATCTCTTTCATGTCCTGATGGAATCTCTCCCCCTGCTCGTCACTCATTGAACCCAGGTTCTCAGGAAACCGGTCCATATGTGAAAATAGGTAGTGCATCTTGACGCTCATGTTGCAGCCCAGGTTTCTGAAAGCAGTCAGCATGTTGTTGACAAGTTCTGCGTAGTTTCTGGCCTTATTGTTGCCAAGAAAGTTCTTCACTACCAGAACAAATGCCTTCCACGCTTCCAGTTCCACTTCATTCATTGAGTTTTCGAACTCTGGATCTCTGATGAGCTGACGGATCTGAGGACCGTCAAATATGCCAGCTTTCAACTTCTCCATGGTCAATCCTGGAAAAGCCTGGCACAAGTAAGTGAAGCAGTCACCATCCTTGTCCAGAGCCTTGGTAAACTGCTTGATTAAGCCGAGCTTGATGTGCAGCGGTGGGAAGAGTATTCTGTCTCTGTCCACCAGAGGATCGTTGATGACGTTACTTTCTTTGCAAGGCACCAATTCCTCCCGCACAGGCCAGTCCTTTTCGTGTAATGCTGAGCACGGTCCCTACTATCCCACATGCACAGAAAACATGGGTACTTGGTGAAGCCAGACTGTTGTCCCAACAAAAAGTTCACCATCTTCAGGTCAACACAAATAAACTACTTATGCTGATCATAACCAATTTTCTCCAGCACATACTTCACCGCTTCATACTTCTCCTTCAGTGTAGTCGAGTGAGCCAGGGGTATAGAGGCAAATTGGTTGCGGTTGTGTAGCAAAACACATTTCAGTGATCGCTTGCTGCTGTCAATGAACAGTCTCCAATCTTTGGGTTCGTACTGTGGCACTCCAAGCTTGAGAAGTAACTGTGCAATATCTGCACAGTACACCAAGTCCTTGTCCTCAGAGAAAACACGAAGGTACTCTTGATGCCTATTGCGGAAGAAGCTGATGCGAGCACTGTCAGAGAGGAGGTTTTTCTCCTTCAATCTGGATGCCAACAGTTCGGCAGAATCCTTTGACAAGCTGAGGTCGCGAACTAGATCATTCAACTCCTTTTGGGAAAATGGATGTGGAGCATCGTCTTCAAGAACCACTTCTTCTTCTTCATGACCTTCAACACTGGATGCATCTTCGTCACTAATGTCAGAAAGTTCTCCGAAGATAGGCACTGGAATTTCATCACAATGAGCTACAGGACGACGTGCTGATTGAAGATCAGGATACTTGAGGCTGCCCCAGTTCTTTCTGTTGATCCCAGTCACATCAACAGCGCAGAAGTAGCAGTCAGTGACATGGTTTGTCGGCTCCCTCCAAACCATGGGAATTCCAAAGTTCAGACTCCTCTTGCTATTGGTCCACCCACGTAGAGTCTTGGTGCATGCCTTGCACACCATGTGTGGCGCCCAAGCTTTATCCTGGTCACCAAGTTTAATACCAAAATAAGCATGGTAAGCACGCCTTACGAAACTTGTGACTGGCTTCCTATTAAGAGCAATGGTGTATTCTACATATGTAGCAGAAGACGTCGGGCTTATTTCGGCACGATCTTCTGGCCGAAGCCATATCATTCACCTGCAAAACAAAAATAGGTACAAATTAGTCATAAGTTAGCGCACGAAGGTATTGCACATTCTTCAGAGTTCGTTATTTCAAGAAATACAACTTTTTTGTATCACATTATCACAAAATTACAACCAGTGGCTTCACATTTAGTTGCCACTTCCACTGTACACAACCACCGCAGCCCACCGCGTTCCGTATTTGGCACCATCAGCACGACAACGCAAACATTTCGCAACACACATGAAGCGAAAACACCCGTACATGCGCGGGTGGAGTTTCCTATACACTTCGTGGGGCGGCTGCCCCATTAACTTAGTTTTGATCCACCAAAGAAAGTAAGAGAGAAACGATGAATTCTTCAGAGCATGACCTTTCGTGAAAACTGAAAGCTTTGCAAAATCCGAATCACTGTTTGAAGATAGATTCAAAGTATTATTAATTTTGCAGTGCATGGAGATCAGTTCAAAGGTGACAGAGCTAAAAGATTATAAGATAGAGAAAAAAAATGATTTTTTTTTAAACGTTCTTTGATGAAATTTAGTAGTTAACTTTGCCAAATCAAAATCGGTGATGGATAATGTAATAAATTAAGAAGTATGAATTTTCCAATGAATATAACTACAATGAAAAGCGACTCAAGGCTACTAGTTGGTCATAGGAAAAAAGGGATCTTTTAGAACACGTCCTTTGGTAAAAGTACAAATAATAACCTTACCGAATCAGACTTAGGGGTGGACGAAGAATTCTACTAAATATTTTGCATCTCGCAATAGAAATAACTGAACGTGAAAGAAAGCCACAGGTGAAGCAGAAATACGCAGCAGGAGGAGGAGCTCTTTGGGAACACTGGAATTGAGAAGTGGAAGGGGCCTGGACGAAAACTGGAATTGCACAAGGAATGATCGAGGAGAAGTGGTTGGAGTGGAGAGAGGATGACCCGGGGACTTGGTTTGGAGAGAGTGGGAGAGGAGAAGGAGAGGGAGGTGGGTGGACACTTAAGCGAAAATACAGAACGTAGAATATTGGCGGAATCGACCAAAGGAGAAGGTAATTACTTCCTTGAGTTGAAGGGGGTGTTGTACCCTCCCTCCCTCCCTCCCACGCCGTCCCCATCCCCCCCTTTCTTTTCTTTCTCTTCCATCCATTTCTTCTTTATCTATTTTCCCATTCTCTCTCTCTCTCTCTCTCTCTCTCTCTCTCTCTCTCTCTCTCTCTCTCTCTCTCTCTCTCTCTCTCTCTCTCTTGTCATTTTCCTACATCTACCCCTTTATTATTAATTTCTTTGTTTCGTTTCTCCACCTCTCTATTATTGTTACCATTACTTTTTTTACTGGATACATTTCTTTCTCTCTTATTTCGTCTCTCTCTTTGTTTCTTTTCTTCCTTCCTTTGTTTCTAAATTATTCCATTTTTTCTTCCCTCGAAACGTTCCCTTTTCGAACCCAAGAGATTCTCCACATATTCATCCTTCCCTATTCTTATTATTCCTCCATCCCTCATCCCACTATTGTTTCACCAACACCACAGCCGCCACCTTCGCCGTCGCCGCTGCAACCAAACACTCTCATGTTAGCAAATTCTCCAGTAAAATGAACACGGCCTCTAGATTGACTGAATCGTTCACTGTCAATCATCAGCACCTCAGATTGAGAGAACTCGGGTTTTCTCACATTGCGTTCCTTTTTCACCTACTTGAACTATACTACACATTTGACAGGAAAGATAAAGATGTGCCATCTTTAACTCACCCTGCGTTTAATCTTTCGTGTGTTGCCGGGAATAACATTTGTATGATTCCTCGTTACCAGTTCAGCGGTAAGGTGGTTATGCAGCTTGTATCGTCTGTCATTCGTTTTGCCTTTTGTTATTTCTGGATTACGGAAAATAATGTTTTTTTAATAAAAGACAGAAAACGTTCAAGACAATGTTGTGTTTAGCTTGTATCGTCTGTAATTTGTCTCAAGTTTGGCTATTCCTGAATTATCGGGAACAATGTCTAAGTTTCTAGACTCGGGGTGTGTTCACTGAAGTTATCAATATCTGCTTTAGAAATGAAATTGTTGTATTAATATTTTTAAAGGTAAAGGAAACGTTACTCTTTGTGCTATACTAGGAGGATGAATGTTATCGTCTATTATATTCATGAGATGCTAATATTAGTAGCAGTTGGGTAGCACTTAGCCTTGGTGGGTGTGACGTCAGAAGCACGTCAACACGGAACTGGAATTGAACGCATCACACATGCAATCAATATTCAAAAACAGGCTAGGGACGCGAGTAATTTGATTTCTTAATTAAACGCATTTTACAATGAATTAACATGACGTAGATGATGAAGAAAGTTTCTCAGGAGTGTCATAAGTCTGAAATAAAGTATCGGCACCTTTCATTAAATTTGTGATTGGTTCGTGTTGGCCAAAAAAATGTGCGAGGGAGGGAAAGTGAGCTGCCGTAACGAAGTGTTTTATTTTTTTCTTCTTTTTCTATACTGAATTATATTTTTACATTGGAGCGTAAGCGGAGCGAGAAGGCTACCCAGTACTGTCTTGCTTTCTG
Source organism: Portunus trituberculatus (assembly GCF_017591435.1). NCBI lineage: Eukaryota > Metazoa > Arthropoda > Malacostraca > Decapoda > Portunidae > Portunus > Portunus trituberculatus. The sequence continues at coordinate 28,064,660 of NC_059301.1, forward strand.
CTACTGGATGCTGCACCTCGTACCGCGAGAACAGGTATGTCATTCTTTTGAACTTCTTATATAACCTCTCAACGCAGCTTAGGAGTTCACACATAATTCTCATCCTTACCCTCAAATTATGGTCGAATTGAGATCAATACCGAAATTATTCAATTATGTTCGTGTGTGCTACCTAAGAGAAGAAGTACATTCAGCATTAAAACAGCAACTTTTCTGATTTATTTTTATAAAGCTTGTCATGACGAGAGTGGCTAGAGTAAGGACTACCACCTCTAAGAAACAGGATTCTTGCAGTTTCCCTTATTTTCTCATGTTCGTATAATCCAAACCAATATCATCTTTAATATTTGCTTCGTTACTAATTGCAAGAACCAAAAGGAAATACTCGGATGAAAAAAATCTAAGTAAGAATCGGTATCTCGATAACCTGGCAAAATACTTCCTTGATAAATGAAACCAAGAAAGAAAGTAAAATACCAACAAATAAATAACACGGGAAAGAAATCGCATAAAAGTTGAAGCGAAACCTCGAGCAACAGAGCGCGTATCTTTTTATACGTTTTTTTATTTTTTTTTTATTTCGTTACACTTTTTATGAAGGCAAAATCCCTCGTAGGTTGGAGAAAAAGTACGACTCATTAAAACCGATGTCGTAACAGGCAGGCCAAGCAAGGCAACAAAGGGCGTAGCGGGGTAACGAGTAATGTGTTCCCGCTCCATTAAGGCAGCGACCGGGGCAAAGGGAGAAAGGAGATCGGTTAGTTAAGGCAGGCGTGCGCTCAGCAAGAATACATACAATCAGAAAAGGGATAATATAGCAGCAAATACATACGAGTGCTTAAACCATTACCAAAAGGAAACGAAACATTTACCTAACCACATTTCAGAATATAAAGATAAAGTTTATCCAGGTATAGAAAAGACAAGGACAAGCAGAAATTTACAGCCACAAGTAAGAACTGTTGAAGAAGAGAATGCCACGAGCACTACTGCACTTGTTCGGACTGGACTGGCAATAACTGTGGCTGTAGTGGCTGTCGAATATTCCTTAGACTGTTATACTGCTAAAATGTCACTGGTAGGTACATTT
>NC_059301.1:28075749-28098249 GCF_017591435.1 Portunus trituberculatus
GTCTTTTGCTTTTGTTATCCTTCACTTGTACATTTGCAAAATCTAGTTTTACATAGAGAGAGAGAGATGGATGTATGGGTAGATACTCATAGGTAGATGGATAAATAGATAGATAGATAGATAGATAGATTAATAGAAAGACTGTCTGATTGACAAGTAAGGTGATAAATATGGATCAATATATAAGAAGATAGAAAGAGAGAGATGGATAAACTGACTGATTGAGAGATAAAAAGATAGATAAAGAAAGAAAGACAGGCAGACAAATAGATAGATATTTAGATATATAAATAGCCGATATGTAAACAGTTAGACATATAGATAAATGAGTTTGGTGACGTGTGCACTAATTGATAGCAATCCTCACCTTAGTCTTAATCCTACTAATCCTCGGGCAGCAGCTTTGCCGGGTGGCTGGTGATGAGAGGCGGATGTTGATGAGCAGTGATCGCACCCATGAGAGGGGGCAGGTGGCAGGGTGGGGATGAGAGGTGATGATAGGTTTGATAGATTATGATGAGGTACAGAGAACTAATGTATAATGATGGCTGCTGAAGGGGGTGACTGGTAATGATGAGTGGTGAAGGGTGTGAGTTGATGTGTGATGAGGTAGTGAAGGGCTGTGATAAGTTGAAAATGGTGAGGGTTGACATATTGGCAGTGAAAATAGATAGTGCGGGCACTCATAGTTACGAAAATTTTTTTTTTTTTTTCGAAAGTAAAATCGTAAAATGGTAATGGCAAAAATTCAGTTCGGAGTGTGGATTTACAAAAAGGAAAAAGAATATTTGTAACACTATCATCAATTCCCATTTTCAAAACCTCTCTTTTTTTTCAGATATATACCTAAGTGGATTGATAGAGGGATCACAGAGCGCTAATCAGAAAACTATGGGATGCATAAATTTGATCGTATTATCAGGGGCGTAGGATCACTTAGTACGGCCTGTCGTTAAGTATTAGATCTCATATAATCCCAGTATCATAATAACCAATAGTAATCTATCGTGTGAACTGCAACAACTGACTACAAACAAAAGGCAGACACTCTGAAAGGTAGACACACACACACACACACACACACACACACACACACACACACACACACACACACACACACAAGTAATAAGATACGCCAGTTTAGAAGAAAAAAGATAAAAAGATAAAGAAACAAGAAAATTAAATTCGGGAAAAAAAGATAGATAAAAAGTGTTCCGAGAAAACGAGACACGAGGGGAGAGAACTGTTTAATATTCTCGTGTGGACTGAAGGCATCGTGCTCCTTTTAAACCTCCGTCCTTCCCTCCCCACACCACTACACTGACTACACACACACACACACACACACACACACACACACACACACACACACACACACACACACACACACAGCCAATCGAATGCGGTGACACCCACTCTCGTCTGCCTCTCCCCACTCAAAACGCAGAGCACATCCATCAAAGCACTCACCCATTTCTCCCACTCTCACCTACAACAACACTCACCCATCCCAAAATTCCCAAAACTCACGCGCCTTGTCCAGAGCACCTATCCACTTCAACACTCACATCCACCTCTCTCTGTCTGTTTCTCACATTTGCTCTTACAGCTCCCCACTGTGCCAGCCAGCCACCCTAATCTGCTTTCCCCAGCACAGCCTCCAGTTCCCAGGGGATAGATTGTACCACCTGGGATCTCTCTGAGCTGAATTAGAACATTGCAACTATCTGAAACACAACCTTGACTCTTGCTTACCTAGGTATTCTTCTTTCTTCTCCTATCTTTTCCCTGTATTTATCGTTGTTTATATGTCTATAATGTTTTTTCTATCTATCTTTGTTTTAGTGATCTATATGTTTGTCGTGTTTATACTGTCATATTTTTCAAATTGTGCTTTCGTATCTGAGAGAGAGAGAGAGAGAGAGAGAGAGAGTGTGTGTGTGTGTGTGTATGTGTGTGTTTCACTGTTTGATCTGCTGCAGTCTCTGACGAGACAGCCAGACGTTACCCTACGGAGCGAGCTCAGAGCTCATTATTTCCGATCTTCGGATAGGCCTGAGACCAGGCACACACCACACACCGGGACAAGGTCACAACTCTTCGATTTACATCCCGTACCTACTCACTGCTAGGTGAAAAGGGCTACACGTGAAAGGAGACACACCCAAATATCTCCACCCGGCCGGGGAATCGAACCCCGGTCCTCTGGCTTGTGAAGCCAGCGCTCTAACCACTGAGCTACCGGTGTGTGTGTGTGTGTGTGTGTGTGTGTGTGTGTGTGTGTGTGTGTGTGTGTGTGTGTGTGTGTGTGATTCAGCCGAAAAGCCAGCCAGCCAGCCAGTCAGTCAGCTCGGTAGCAGGAAACAAAATACACAACCTTTACTCTCCAGAATACTAAGTGAGGCGAGGCTTACTTAGTTACTGTGACCATCTGCAAATAGCTGACACTACCGGCAGGAAAGTCTGGGTATTTTTCCCTCTCTCCCACAGTCAGTTGAGAGTGTAACGTGATACTTTGGCGAGGACAAGAGAAAGAAATTGTTTCATTTTGTTTTATTTATTTTTCTCAACAACACCTGTCATGACCAACTTGTGTAGTTCTGAAGGTAGTAAAGTAAAAATCTGTCCTTGTTTTTGTATGAAATCCTCTAATGTAGCACATTGGTGGTAGAGTGAAAGCGAAAGCTGTTATTCATCTAGACTTCTTATTTTTTTTAAACTTTCAACTCAGGGTTTTTTTTTTATTTACTTATGCATTTTGGGTAACTTTTTTCGAGTCTCAACCAGAACAGCTTGAGGACCTCCCAGGACACTCTTACTCTCTCACTCTCTCTCCCTCAAGCATCGCAGTGTACTTGACGACTGCGAGAGTGGCTTCTTAAAACCCTCCTCTTCTGTATCCTCCTCCCCACTTATCATTCTCCTCTTCTTCCTACTCTCCTTCCTTCCATCCTTCCTCTTTCCACGTTATTTTTATTTCACCTCATTCCTCCTTCATTCCTCGACCTCGTGTTACCGTCTCTGCGCTATTTTTTTTTTATTTATTTTTTTTCCACCGCGCCTATCACGAAAAAGATGCGAGTCTCTTTAACTGAAGAAGACCCTTGGGAGTGTGTGGAAGGGGAGTTAAGGTGAAATAATTACCTACTTAACTCACTCATGTTAACTCACTCATGTTAAGCCTCTCTCTCTCTCTCTCTCTCTCTCTCTCTCTCTCTCTCTCTCTCTCTCTCTCGGCTCTTCACGTGCATATAATTTCAGTTGTATTTGAATAACCACCAAATCTTCTTTTATGCGTTAATTAGGTAGAATATACGTACGTTTTTTTTTTTCCCTTCATCCATGCATTTGAATCTAGAATCATCAGGTGCCAAGGTGTGAAGTTACAGGCTAGCTCTTATTGTTGTTATTACTGTGTGTTTACCAAGCCAAATGAGCTCCACTTTTTTCTCCTTGTATAAAATTGTTGAAAAGGAAAATAGTGTGATCGCTGTCTCTTTTGTCTGTGTCGTTCTCTTAGTTCTCTCTTTTTGTCTCTCTCTCTCTCTCTCTCTCTCTCTCTCTCTCTCTCTCTCTCTCTCTCTCTCTCTCTCTCTCTCTCTCTCTCTCCTTGTGTGTGTGTGTGTGTGTGTGTGTGTGTGTGTGTGTGTGTGTGTGTGTGTGTGTGTGTGTGCGCGTGCGTGCGTGCGTACGTGTGCATGCGTGCGTGCGTGCTCTCTCTCTCTCTCTCTCTCTCTCTCTCTCTCTCTCTCTCTCTCTCTCTCTCTCTCTCTCTCTCTCTCTCTCTCTCTCTCTCTATATATATATATATATATATATATATATATATATATATATATATATATATATATATGTATATATATATATATATATATATATATATATATATATATATATATATATATATATATATATATATATATATATATATATATATATATATATATATATATATATATATATATGTATGTATATATACTGTATATGTAATTTTTTTTTTCATTCACGTCACTCATAACCATTGCTACGTTAGTGTCGTTATCGCACATTTGGTCACTACAGATCCTATATCTATTAATTCCCTCATTCCATCTATTCAATCCCTCATTCCATTCCTATGTCGTCTTATTTCATTTTGATCTATTTTCCTCATGCCGACCCTCACTCGCTGCTACCTCCTTCATGCCCTCAAATACTCCCACACTCATGCTCTCTTCAGCTATAACTTTTCCTCTCCCTCTCTCTCACTCCCTCGTTCTCTCCCTCTGTCCCTCGAAACCTTCTTCCATTACCCACCAAATCTTTCTTGCTCTCAATCGTTCTCTCTTCCATCGAGTTTTTTTCTTCCTCTTCTTTTTTATTCCTTTATTTTTTCCCTTCGTCGTTTAGCGATATGCATCTTCCTTGCGCGGCCATTTCCTCTCGTCTTCCATTCTGCCTTCAAGTCTTAGAGGGAAGAAAGGAAGGGAGGATGGACGAGGAGAGAACGAGAGGAGAGAGGAAGCATCTGCCATTGTGCTCACGTCACTGCGACAAAGTGAGGGTTTCTGGATGTGTGGCAAGGAGGAAGAGGAAGAGGAGGAGGAAGAGGAGAAGAAGATGGGGAGAAGAGAGAAGAACGCGAATAAGGAGACTGGTGCGAAGGGGAGAATGGAAGGGAGATGAGTGAGGGGAAAGACATCTAACCAGAGTTCCGTCTAGGTGATCATGTTTAGGTTGTTAGGGAGGAAAGAGGGAAGGAGGGTAGAAGGACGGAGCAAGGAGCTGAAAAAAGAGGGGAACAGAGGACGTGAAGGAGGAAGAGGAGGAGAAAGACAAGACAGAGAAGAAGGGGGAAATGTGAGCGAGTGCGTTGAATTATTATGAACCTTTTTAAGACTCTATGATAGATTGCTCCGGGAAATAAAGTGAGGAGAGGCAGGAGCTCAGCGGAATGGGAGGAAGGAAAGCAGTAGGGGATGAAGGAAAGGGACGCAAGTGGAGAGGAGACGCACGGCAGTAGTAAAGAAGAGAAGGTAGAGAGGAAAGGGAAAAGATGTGGTGAAATACGTAGATGTGAGACGCTGGGCATCCATAACTAGAGGGAATGCATGAGGCGAAGCTGCTCTCTCTCTCTCTCTCTACTTACGCACTGTACCTTGAGAGTTAAAAGAGATTACGGGACGTCGCCTCTATCTGATTAACAATCACACACACACACACACACACACACACACACACACACACACACACACACACACACCGCGTAGTGTAGTGGTTAGCACGCTCGACTCACAATCGAGAGGGCCGGGTTCGAGTCCCGGCGCGGCGAGGCAAATGGGCAAGCCTCTTAATGTGTGGCCCCTGTTCACCTAGCAGTAAATAGGTACGGGATGTAACTCGAGGGGTTGTGGCCTCGCTTTCCCGGTGTGTGGAGTGTGTTGTGGTCTCAGTCCTACCCGAAGATCGGTCTATGAGTCTGAGCTCGCTCCGTAATGGGAAAGACTGGCTGGGTGACCAGCAGGCGACCGAGGTGAATTACACACACACACACACACACACACATACACACAGGAACTATTTTTCCTTTTACTGGTGAAAAAAGTGCAAAGAAATGTTTTGTATACACACATACACTCTCTCTCTCTCTCTCTCTCTCTCTCTCTCTCTCTCTCTCTCTCTCTCTCTCTCTCTCTCTCTCTCTCTCTCTCTCTCTTTCTGTGCTGTTAGGGCTTACATCTTCACTCTCTTACTCTCTCTCTCTTCACTCTCCCTCGCTCCCTCCCTCTCTCGCCTTCCTTCCGTCAGTCCCCTCACTCTCAAATTACATCACTATAAGAGCATCACTCCCCGAGAACAAGATCTTCCATAACCTGTAACGGGGCGCACATAGGCCGCAGCTCCCCTAGGCCTACTCTTTCTTAATGGGAGCTGGAAGGGGAGAGGCAGTGAAGGTTATGAAAATGTAAAGAAAAAAAATCGTTTCATGGGAGTGAGAACGTGAAATGGTGAGAGAGAGAGAGAGAGAGAGAGAGAGAGAGAGAGAGAGAGAGAGAGAGAGAGAGATGGGGCAGGGAAAGGAGAAGGAGGAGAATGGCATTACCAAAGGAGAGACAGAGAATATTACATCTTCTCTAATCCTATATTACCACCACTACCACCACCACCACCACCACCACTAACAACAATATGGAGAACAAACACACCGTTGCTACCAGAAGCATAACAATAACAAGGAGACTAACAACACAGGCGTCATCATTATAAGCGACATTATTACTAAGCTGATTATTATGTTATAGGAGTCCCTGCATGCCACACTAACTGGAAAGGTCTGTGTACGTAATATTTTCCCTCCCTTCTTCCCATCTCCGTCGTTGTCTGCGTCATCATCCTCGTCATTATTTTCCTGGTCCTCTATTTTTCTTTCCCTTTTCTTTTGTTCCTGTATTTTTTTTTTATTTATTTAGACTTCATTTCCTTTCCTTTTTCTCTTTCTATATATTTCATGTGTCCCTGTCATGCTTTTACGCTTTCTCTCTTTCTTCCTCCTTCATTCTCTTTTGTTTTCATTTCCTTCCCTTTATTTTATTATTATTACTATCTTTTTCGTAGTTTCTCTCCCATCTTTCTTACATTAGATTAGACGTATATATCATCAGTAAATGGAAAACTTTTTGTTATTCTTCTGTGTTGCTCCACCTCTTCCTCATCTTCCTTTATATTTCATTGTTATTTAGTTTTAGCTCTGCAACCTTATTTCCTTCTCGTTTCCATTCCTCCTCTTTTTTTCCTTCTTGATGTCGATTTTTTTCTTCCTTTCTTCTTTTTCATTTTACTCCTTCCTCCACCTCTTCCTTTTCTTCTTCCTCTTCCTGCTCATACTCTTCCCGAAGGTTCTTAAGTACATATTGATGGGATGGCAGCTGATCTAATCGAAACAGCCTCCCTGAATGAACCTCAGCGACGCAACACGAAGCTCTTCGCCACAAACATTGTCTTTGATAGAAGTGTCATTATGTTTCGGACGCGATCAGAAGCTTGAGTGAACATTAATCCGGGTATCTTGTTACATTTTCCCCGTGTGTGTGTGTGTGTGTGTGTGTGTGTGTGTGTGTGTAACTTTCTATTTCCTCTATATCTACAATCTTTTCCTCCTTCTCCTTCTCCCTTTCCTACGTTTTTTTTCTTATCTGACCTCTCCTCCTTCATTTCTTTCATTTTTTTCTTATTTTTCTTCCTTCCATTCAATTTCTTGTCCCTCTCTTCACTCGATTTCTTGTGTGATTCCTTCCTTTACACAATTTCTTGCACCTTCCAATGTCTTTTCCTTTCCCCCCTCTCTCTTCTTCCTCCTCGCTTCCCTCTTTTCACGTCTCCTCTCCACCTGGCCTTGTCCTTTCCCTCTCCCTTTCCTTGCACTTCCTCCTTTCCTTTCTTTCCTTCCCCTCTTCTCTCTACCAGCTTGCCCTTCAGAGTATGGAGAGAACCACGTTACTGTAAGAGGCCACCACTCCGCGGCTCTGTCTCGCCACAATGTCATTATGGGGAGACTTGGCTGTTCCTTGTCTCTCACCTCCTCCTCCTCCTCCTCTTCCTCCTCCTTTTCCTCTTTCTTGTCTCTCATCTTCCTCTTGCATCACCTCCTCTTCTTGCTCAGTCCAGACATCCGCTTCATCATCATGTAACTCATCCCTCCTCCTCCTCCTCCTCCTCCTCCTCCTCCTCCTCCTCCTCCTCCTTCTCCTTCTCTTCTTCCTCGTTCTCTTCTTCGTCTCTTTCTTCCTTTTCTTCCGTCTTCTCTTTCTTCTCTCCTTCCTCCTCTCTTACGTCTTTCTTCTGCATCATCTCCATCTTCCTTTCTCATTTCCTTTCTGTCTCGCTTTTCTTTTTTCCTTGTTATACATCTGAAAGCAGTCTAGCTTTTGTGAGTTTGTTTGTTTGTTTGTTTGTTTGTTTGTTTTATATATTTATATATCTTTATTACTGTGTTTTACTTTTTTGTCTTTGGAAATTAGATATAGACTAACTTCGTTCTGAATATGTCACCATTACTAATGCCTTCTACTACTACTACTACTACTACTACTACTACTACTACTACTACTACTACTACTACTACTACTACTACTACTACTACTACTACTACTACTACTACTACTACTACTACTACTAACACTACCTCTGTCACTATCATTACCACTACCACTACCACTACCACTACCACCACCACCACCACTGCACTCTGATATCTCCCTCTCATCTGTTCCGTGTTCTTTCATCCGCACAGTATAGATCCTTCCTCTCACTCTGTCCACTTCTTTATCTCTCCCCAAGGCTGTAGCTTACAATCCACTTCACGTGGTGTTGAAATACGGAAACACACACACACACACACACACACACACACACACACACACACACACACACACACACACACACACACACACACACACACACATTCATTAATTCATAATTTCATAAGTTTAAAATGTGTGTTTTCCGCTTAATGGTGTAATTTGAAATAAACTGTTTATTATCATTACTTTTATGCACCCACACACATATATGCTCGAATACGTACTCGCACTCACACACACACACACACACACACACACACACACACACACACACACACACACACACACACATATTACTATAATTGATGATGATGATGATGATGATGATGATGTGTGTGTGTGTGTGTGTGTGTGTGTGTGTGTGTGTGTGTGTGTGTGTGTGTGTTTCACTGTTTGATCTGCTGCAGTCTCTGACGAGACAGCCAGACGTTACCCTATAAGGAACGAGCTCAGAGCTCATTATTTCCGATCTTCGGATAGGCCTGAGACCAGGCACACAACACACACCGGGACAACAAGGCCACAACTCCTCGATTTACATCCCGTACCTACTCACTGCTAGGTGAAGAGGGGGATATACGTGAAAGGAGACACACCCAAATATCTCCACCCGGCCGGGGAATGGAACCCCGGTCCTCTGGCTTGTGAAGCCAGCGCTCTAACTACTGTGTGATTGTGTGTGTGTGTGTGTGTGTGTGTGTGTGTGTGTGTGTGTGTGTGTGTGTGTGTGTGTGTGTGTGTGTACGAGAGAGAGAGAGAGAGAGAGAGAGAGAGAGAGAGAGAGAGAGAGAGAGAGAGAGAGAGAGAGAGAGAGAGAGAGAGAGAGAGAGAGAGATGGGGGAGGTAGACCTCAAAATAGAAAAAAAAAAAAGGAAAAAACTATTATTGCGCTGGATTTGAAATGTCCAAAGTTGGGTAACACAAAATTCAGGGAACCGTTGTATTTCAGCTGATATGTCATTTATTTATGTACTTGTCGATCTTCCCGTCTGTCTCTCCGTCTGTCAATCTGGATGTCTATCTCTATGTCCGTCTCTCTGTCAGCTAGTCAATCAGCCGTTCAGTCAGTCAGTCATTCAGTCAGTCATTCAGTCAGCCAGTGAATCAGGTGATCTATGTGTATGTTTGTTTGTATGGCTCCTATTATAGCTCTGTGTCCATACCAGGCTCTCTCTCTCTCTCTCTCTCTCTCTCTCTCTCTCTCTCTCTCTCTCTCTCTCTCACATCACATGGTATCGTTGAGTTTGAATCACTGCAACCTCAGCTCTACGGTATCTTAACAAAAACATTTCTCACATTCATCCTCACTTACCTTTTTTTTCTTTTTTTTCTTTGCTAAATCATAAATATTGCCTTCTTATTTATACCTTCTATCTATTTCTGCATCTATTATTTCTCTTTCACCTTGCACGTCTTACTCTCGGTACCACTCCGTCCTAGGGGAGAGAAATCTTTAAAATCGAAAACTTTGTCAGCGGAGGAATTTCGTTACCATAATTCATTTTGTCGTGAGGAAAGCATCACTCTGGGAGCCTCGGGGGACGGAATGAGGAGGTGACGCGGAAATTAGCAGGAGGAGCAAAGGGAGGAGCTAGGAAGGGGAGGACAAAGAAGAGGAAGAGGAGGAGGAAGAGGAGGGGGAGGGCCGTATGACTAAGAGGACTAAGAGGGGGAGAGAGAACGAGGATGATGACGAAGACGAGTAAGAAAATTAGGGGGATTTAAGAAAATTGAAAGAGGAGAAGGTTGGGGAAGGGAAGAAGGATTAGGAGGAAGAAGAGGAAGGCAAGAAGAAGTAATTATTACTAGTATTATTATTTTGAGGTTGCTGTTGCTGTTGTTGTTTTTGTTACTGGTGAGGGTGGTGGTGGTATTAGTGGGATGGTGGTGGTAGTGGCACTGACATTAGTGGTAATTTTGGCATTATTATTATCATTTTCATAATTATGTGTTACTTTTGTCATTATCAGCGGTATAATTGGCAGTTTATCGCTATCATCACCATCATCATCATATCTGTGTACTTGTTGACCTACAACACCAATAGTCTCATTAGCTAAACTTTCCTAAGTCTCGAAATATGTTAACGTGACGTGATTCGTTTAGCATCAATAAGACACATGACGGTCAGCCTGGTCCCCACTACACCTCCTGAGTTACCCTGGCGACCTGCTGTCTCATGCTGACGCTGGCACTCCCTGTCAATCTTGTTGTCATGTCTTCTTGTTGCCGGGCGCTGTTCGTAATGCCAGAATTAAGTATGATGTGTTCCATCAGCGGTAAAGGCAATCCAGGCTGCCTTAATCTCTCATTGAGTCCCTGGGGCGTGCCGCCACATCAGCTGGCGACTATGCGGGGCAGGGTGGAGCGGAGCGGGATGGCAGGGTGCAGAGGCTTCATAAGCTCGATCCTTGATGGTCGTGTTACGTTAGGATCGCATTGGTTTTCAATTGGTTTAACAATTTAAAGGATAATATATATATATATATATATATATATATATATATATATATATATATATATATATATATATATATATATATATATATATATATATATATATATATATATATATATATATATATATATATATATATATATATATATATATATATATATATATATATATATATATATATATATATATATATATATATATATATATATATATATATATCATATACTGATATTTTTTCAGAGTGCTTTATTCATAATAGTTATGCTAAATTCCAGCCTTTCATGCACCGTGTCAAGTGACTCCGATATTACGGGATATGACCAGATTAATTCATCAGTCAACTAATCAAACAATCCCTCCCTCAACTTCCATGCAATAGTTAGCAGTAAGCTTCCATGTCGGAGAGTATTTGAAATTCTTTACTGACTTTGACACATAAATTTACATTCTTCCCGCAGTTTCTTTATACACATTCACGTTAAACAAACACCTAGGCTTAATTTTTTGCTTTTATTTTATTAATTTAATGGACAATAGTGTGTACCAATCAGTTTCGCCGTTATCTGTTGTTCTCTTTACTCCTGAATACAAGCAGTCCTCCAGCCATTGAACTCAGACATGGAATCAAATGCGCGTATTTTTAATTAAATCCTTTGTTCTCTCATCAGAACCAATTTTCAAGGCCACAGAAATTATTTCTCTTGTACTCATCACTGTTTTTTTTTCAACTGATGCAGGATCTTAGCTGAAGTATCACTGCTTGTAATCTTTCTTTTTTTCATAATCCTCACACTCGAAATTAGACCAATGACAAAAAAAAATTCTTTTTTTCTCACCAAGGAAATCATCAAAGCCACCAACTTAAATCTCCAGCATTTTTCTTTGGTGCAATTTACCAAGTGCCATTCCATTTCTATCTCCTCTTCTCCGTCGGAAAAATTATGTGCTGGGGAAAAGTATATAAAGATAAAGTGAATAATTGCAGCTTAGCGGAGGTCCTCATTCCCGAGCTGCTCATCTTCCTCTTCGTCTCCTCATCCTCATCTTGTCAAATGCAGCAAGTGACTGATCCTCGATTGGACTGAGTAATCTTAATTGCCTCCTTTCTGACTGCCTGACTGTCCTTCAGTTAACCGGGTTATTCCCAACCGTTGTTTCAGTGTCGACTCCAATCATACTTTGCTGTTTTCCAAGGTCATGAGAGAGAGAGAGAGAGAGAGAGAGAGAGAGAGAGAAAGGGACTGCTAGAGAAAGGAAGGCAAGCAGACTGGAAAGGAGTAGTGTGCTAGCCAGGAGTTGTATGTACATACTCTTGGGAAAACGTATTTATGTATCTGCCAGGAGCGTCATGTGTGCTCGTAACTTCCTCTCCTACTCGAATATTTACCCTTAGACCTGCAGCGTTTGGTAGTGGAAAGCGTGTCTGCTTCTCTTTGACAGTCATATAACTCTGTCACGCTCCCTTGCAGATTGTTGTCAGTATTATATGACTGCTTGATTTCCACGTACCAGATGTGTGCCGACTGACTCCAAGTTCTAATTATGACGTGTTCCCTTAACTTGCCTCCTTCCCCTCATCAGCACTTCGAACTCCTTTTCTAATCTCATTACTCCTCTTAACTCCTGCCGTCCCCGGAACTTCAAAAGGCTGGCGATCCCTGAGCAGCTTCAGGCTCCCGTGTTTGTCTTCCGGTGCCGCCGCCTAAAAGCTTCGTCTTGTTCTTGAATAGATTTAAGTCAGTACAGGATTCCACTCCTATTCTCCTCGTTCTTTTCTGAGCAGATTCATCAGACCCCTATAGATATACTTAGGTGATCTAAAGGACGCGTGATTATGTATGGTATACTCTAAAGATACTAATTTTTTTTTTTTCTCCTTTGGTTGTATCTTTACTTGGTGCGGTACGTGTGTTTCGTGATATCTTAGTTATTTTTTAAGATTTTTTTCCTCATGATATATGTAAAGCAACAAATACAATCTTCTTTCCCTCTCAAAGGTAAAGATTCATTCATAGGTATGTATCATCACACACACACACACACACACACACACACACACACACACACACACACACACACACACACCAACCAAAATTGTTCTACAGATTCATAAATGGAAAAATAAGACAAAAAGAAACAATAGAAAGGTTAAAAGGAGAGAACGGAATGGTGGAAGACCCAAAAAGTATGGCAGAACTGTTAAATAGTAAATTTCATGAGGTCTTTACTAAGGAATCCAAATTTGAAAGACCACAGGGTAATAGAGAGACTGTCTATATGAAAGAGATTAAAGTAACCAAGCTTGAAATAAAAAAGTTGATGACGGAATTGGATGAGGAAAAGGCAATGGGACCGGATGAAGTCTCAGGCAGAATACTGAAAGAATGTAGGGAAGAACTAGCAAGTCCAATATACAACATCATAAAATGCTCAATAGAAAATGGAACAGTGCCAGTGGAGTGGAAAAGAGCTGAGGTGGTTCCCATATATAAGAGCGGAAGGAAGGAAGAACCTTTAAATTACAGACCGGTATCACTAACTAGTGTAATATGCAAGATGTGTGAAAAGTAATAAAGAAGCAATGGATTGAGTTTCTTGAAGACAACAAAATATTATCAAATAGCCAATTTGGTTTTAGAAAAGGTCGGTCATGTGTAACAAATTTATTGAGTTTCTACTCTAGAATAGTTGATAAAGTACAAGAGAGAGAGGGATGGATTGACTGTATTTATTTAGATCTAAAAAAGGCTTTGATAAAGTGCCACATGAAAGATTACTATGGAAGTTAGAGGAGAAGGGTGGCTTAAAAGGAAGCACATTGAGATGGATGAAGAATTACTTAAGGGGGAGAGAAATAAGGACGATAGTTAAAGATATGAAGTCCAAGTGGAGAACAGTAGACAGCGGAGTGCCACAGGGGTCAGTATTGGCACCAATACTTTTTCTCGTATATATAAATGACATGCCAGAGGGAGTGAACAGCTACATAAATCTGTTTGCGGACGATGCGAAACTGTGCAGAGTCATTAAACAAAAGAGGATTGTGAAATACTACAGGAAGACTTAAACAAGATCTGGAAATGGAGCAAAAAATGGGAGATGGAATTCAATGTGGACAAAAGCCATGTCATGGAAATGGGAAAAAGTGAAAGACGACCAGTGGGAATCTATAAGATGGGAGATGGAGTAGAACTAGAAAAAGTAAAAAGGAAAAGGACTTGGGAGTGACAATGGAAGAAAATAATCAACCGGTAAGCCATATTGATAGAATTTTCAGAGAGACGTATAATTTGCTAAGGAATATTGGAGTAGCATTTCACTATATGGACAAGGAAATGATGAAGAAATTGATAAGTACTAAAATAAGACCTAGATTGGAATATGCAGGAGTTGTGTGGACCCCCATAAAAAGAAACACATAAGAAAATTAGAGAGACTACAAAAATGGCTACAAGAATGGTTCCAGAATTTAAAGGGATGACATATGAGGAGAGACTAAAGGCAATGGATCTACCAACCTTGGAGCAGAGAAGAGAGAGGGATCTGATACAAGTTTATAAATTGATTAACGGAATGGATGAAGTGGATAATGAGAAACTGATCCTGAGAGAAGAATATGACTTTAGAAGCACAAGATCGCATAGTAAGAAACTAAGGAAGGGAAGATGTCTGAGAGATGTTAAAAAATTTAGTTTCCGCAAAGATGTGTTGAGACTTGGAACAGTTTGAGTGAGGAAGTGGTGTCAGCAAAGAGTGTACATAGTTTTAAAGAAAAATTGGATAAGTGTAGATATGGAGACGGGGCCACACGAGCATAAAGCCCAGGCCCTGTAAAACTACAACTAGGTAAATACAACTAGGTAAATACACACACACACACACACACACACACACACACACACACACACACACACACACACACACACACACACACACACACAGATTTCCCAGGAGTACCCACCCTGATATCCAACGCGATGGTTCATCTCATTTATGGGTCGCTTAACAGTACCTCCGGGTCGGTGCTCTTCATTGGTGTTCATGTAACGTGGAACTAATGCTTTCATAACTCGCTCTACCTGGGAAGGATCCTTACGTCCCCCACAACAAAAGAAAAAGCAAACAATAAGGTTAATTTGAATCCTCATCTAAGCACAAACAGTGGCTAGGAATACCATGAATAAATCATTATATATATATATATATATATATATATATATATATATATATATATATATATATATATATATATATATATATATATATTCCTATCTTTTAAACATATGATTATTTCCGAACTATAAATATAAACAAGTTAATCAAGGTGACTTTAACGTTATGTCACGGTGAATTTTTTGCTGGGATAAAAGGGCCTACATGTGAGTTATTCCGATGATATGTTATTACAAAAACTGAGCTGGGATCGCTCACACGTAACTTTTATTCATCACAAACCTGCATCGGCGGAAAATAAATGTTTTACGGTAATATAGACGTGACGGCTTCTTGTTAAACAGAATACGCATGATGTAATTTCGTTATTTAGAAACTGTCCTTGTGTGTTGTTTGCTTCCCGTCCGTACCTGATGATTTTGTTCGCGAGTGTGTGTTCAGGAGTACGTTTTGGTGATGTTACTTAATCCATATTTCTAACGTTACTGGCGTCTCACTACTCATTTATTAAAAGTTCTAGTGGTTGTTTTCAATACTCTTCTCACGATTACTAAGGTAGTTTAAGAAGGATTTTGCATCATCGGTCATAAAAGTCTGCAGGAGATCCGATTAGTCTTCTCTGTGACCTTCGATAATAGTTTTTGTTTAAGTACGAACGATTCTCTCTCTCTCTCTCTCTCTCTCTCTCTCTCTCTCTCTCTCTCTCTCTCTCTCTCTCTCTCTCTCTCTCTCTCTCTCTCTCTCTCTCTCTCTCTCTCTCTCTCTCTCTCTCTCGTACATGGGTAAGGAAGGCCATCGGCAGTAAATTAATATCGCTTAGTTAAACTTAAGAAACTAATTGTAACTTGGACGTATACCAGCACTTTGATGCAGGTTGATGCACGGGATTGCTGGGGAGGCTTCAGGTTATATGGAGTGCGAGTTGTTCCAACAAGACCCCCTTCCCTGCCTATTCATCATTGCCTTTATCACAGCTTACTTTGCATCATATTCCGTAAGTGTAAAGTGATAGCAACACATAAAGAGAACATGAAAGAAGAGAGGAGGTGTTTTGATTTTGGATAGACAAATGACAGGGAAAGATAGACTGTCTATTATGAGATGCTCCAACGTTGAATGGAAATAAGAGGATAAAGAGAGTCTAGGGAATATCAGAAAAGGTATGTCAGAGAGCTACGCAGAGGGAGATGAGATGTTTGAACCTCGAATAATCATATAACTAAGAGATGGGAGACGAAATACAGTCCGTATTCCGTCAGTGTAAAAAGATGGTAAGTCAGAGAGAGAACAAGATAAAAAGAGATGAGATGCTTTGACCATCTGTAGACAGATAGACAAATGAGAGAATGATGGAGACAGTCAACTGTGAACTAAGTAGATGTGGAGATGAAATACTTAAACGTTCAATGAATGGTTAGCTGGGAAATATGACGATAAAAATAATCTAGGGAAGGTCAAGGAAAGCATGCCGGAGATCAGCGTAGATAGAGACATGAGATATTTGAACCTCTAGTAATTATATAGCAAAGAAATGAGAAAAGAAAGACAGTTTATGGGTAGTAAAAGAAGGCAGGAACAATGACAGCTTAGTGATAGTAAAGGGAAAAGGCAAGGTAGAAAAGAAACCAGATAGGGAGATACGGTGTGTTATTCATGTGATTTGGAATAGACAGGTAATCGGTAGAAACTAGTCGGGAACAATGAAAATCTAAGGGTAGGAAGCAAAAATGAAGTCAGAACTGCAGGAAAGTATTTGATGGTTTTGCTTTGCTAGTCTGGAATAGACAGTCAGTTAATAAAGATGAGTGGAGGGAGATGTTAATTAAAGTACAGAGAAATTAAATAAAAAGAAAAGAATATAGAACAGATAGAAGACTACTGTAGAGGGAAAGATAGGATGTTTTGCTGAGGTCGTCTGAAATAGATTGGTAGTCGAGAGGGAAAAGGAGAGGAAGAGGGAGAAGGGAGAGTACAGAAGAAAGAGGAGGCGTTGTTCCCGTAGTGGAATTAATAAATACTGATGATGCTGATGTTTTTTTAGGAGGCATTCCGATCACTCTAAGATATATAAACTACTCTTTTTTATTTATTTAACCGTAATTCGTACTAAACTGGCCAGAAAAGTCAAACACACACACACACACACACACACACACACACACACACACACACACACACACACACACACACACACACACAGAATCGCACGCACAACGATCACCAGCATCACCACCAACACCATCAACAAAAAAACAACTTAACTAAATATTTTCATCGTCATTTTTTCCCGACCCTTCAAAATAAGAGGGGAAGGAAACGTCCGCCTACCATTTCTCCTTTTTGGTAAATTTCCAACTCTGATTCGCCCCATCCCCGTCGTTAGGCTGCGTCAAAAACACGAGATTCTCATTAAGATGTAATGATCCCGCGTCCGTCAGATGAAAGTGTAAACAAGAAAACTCCAAGTGCGTAACTGATTGGTGATTTATTAAGGAGGAGGAGGAGGAGGGGAGAAGGAAGAAGAGGAAGAGGACACAAAGAAGAAGAAGAAGAAGAAGAAGTAGTAGTGGTAGTAGTATTAATAGTAGTAGTAGTAGTAGTAGTAGTAGTAGTAGTAGTAGTAGTGGTAGTAGTATTAATAGTAGTAGTAGTAGTAGTAGTAGTAGTAGTAGTAGTAGTAGTAGTAATTGTAATAGCAGTAGTAGCACTAGAGTAGTAGCAGAAGTAGTATTAGTAATAGTAGTAGTAGTAGTAGTAATAATAGCAGCACCACCACCAGTAGTAGCAACAGTAGCATAAGGAGGGAAAGAGAAGGAGGGGAAGGAGTAAAAAGAACAAGGAGAGGAAAAAAAAAATGAGTTATATATATCTCGTAAGAAAAGAGAATGTTATTCTTGATAGACTTAGGTATTTTTACTGGAAGGAAAAAGACAGTAACAAGTAAGACATAGAAGAATATTAGTCTTAATCAAGAGTTTATTCTTGTCATGTTCACAATGAATGACGCGTGAATGTATGTCAGAATATAGAATAAAGAATTAAGCAAATACGTGTGGAAAAATTAATCTCGTAAAAGACTTTTACTTAATCTTTCATAACTAAGTTTGTGTAAAGCGTTGCAGTGATGTGTTTTACTCCAACATTTGCCAAGTTTTCTTCCCGAAGTCATGTCAGCGAGGCCTAGCTGCTTGCTTCCTCGCTCGCCCTTCAAACACACACACGCAAAAAAAATGGCGCCTGTTTAAAGGTGTCACCACATTATAAAACACCTGAGACTCCCGACCTTTAACGCCGCGTTGATGCCTCATATTCTTTATTCAAAAATAAGATAGGAAAGGAAAAAAATAGTCTCTTCTCCCATAATTAGATGCCAAGCTGCGTGTGGGAGAAATTTGCCTCCTTCCAGTTTAATCATTTAGTCCCATTTTCGGGATTGGTCAAAGGTAATGAAATATTTGTGGAATTAATTAAATTTGGAGAAACAAAGATTTGTGTAATTAATGAAATATTCGTATAATTACTTTGAAACGGAAGGAAAAAAAGGGAATTGTTTATGAAATTATTGAAATAACGCCAGTAAACAAGATTGTATTTGTACAACTACGGGGTGTAGTTATTTATGCAGTGTTGTGTATTATGGGGAAGCCAATACGTTCTGTAGTGCACGCAGGACTGGAGGGCTTGTGAAGGGATGTAGATGTGACCATACTGGTACCAACATTACCTCTAGACCTCAAGTTCCATACCATACCTGCACCTGAAGGGATGTAGATGTGACCATACTGGTACCAACATTACCTCTAGACCTCAAGTACCATACCATACCTGCACCAGTGTACCATACACCACACTACACTGCACCATCACCTCTCACCATACTTTTGACACTATGCATTTACGAACACGGTACGTATTCCCAACTGTATCACTATTCTCTGTCAAGCTACATCTGTTCTCCATACTACACCAATAACTGTCACACGACGCGTGCAGCACCACATTACGTCCACCGTCATCTCTACACCAGGCCACCTTCAGCACAAAACTGCACTTCAGCGCCTCTTAAGTACCACCTGCTACTTCCACTCCGAACCTGATTGTGTCACACCTGCCCCTACAGAGCACACCCAGCCCATACCATCACCCATTACACCAAACAATCTCGTGCACCAACCCCTCCAAACAAACACACATATCCTCAGTCACAGCTCATCAGATACACCGAACCCAACACGTGTGTTATCATCAGCTATGACCACCACCACCACCACTACCACAACCACACTGGGTTTCGTCACACCACACTCCATGTTCTGCCACCGGCCAGTGTTTGCCTCGTTGATCCCTTTAGTATCGCGAGAGGTGTGATGGGAAGGGATCCCTGAAATGTGACGAGATACGAAATCCTATACTCTTTGTTATGCTCATGAGAACATGCCCACTGTTATATGTTATATATATATATATATATATATATATATATATATATATATATATATATATATATATATATATATATATATATATGTATGTATACGCGTACGCACATACACACACGAATTGATAGATAGATCGATAGATAGTTTACCGACCACAGTTTTCAGATTTATATAGAATCATAAAACAAAATCTAAGGGTAGCATTAAAACTAGATAAAAATGAATTTTGAAACCAATCACACACACACACATACAAACACACACACACACACACACACACACACACACACACACACACACACACACACACACACCAATATATTGTAATGAATTGGAATATCCTTGGAGCTTCTTGTAGACATTGATGATTCGAGAATATATTTCATTCTCTTCGTAGAAAGTAATTAAAAGATTGAATTGCTATAAACACCACGTGTGTGTGTGTGTGTGTGTGTGTGTGTGTGTGTGTGTGTGTAGTGTATATATATATATATATATATATATATATATATATATATATATATATATATATATATATATATATATATATATATATATATATATATATATATATATATATATATATATATATATATATATATATATATATATATATATATATATATATATATATATATATATATATATATATATATATAAAGCGCAGACTTTTTGTCATTGTGAATAAATTGTGTGGATGTTGAGAAGAAAAGGAATTTCGATGATGGTTTGGAAGTGTGGCTGCTGGAGGGGAGTTGCTGGTGTGTGAGGCGAGCAATCGTTGTAAAGATTGTTTCCTTTTGTAAGTCCGTGTCCTACAAGGGGACAACACACAAAGGTACGAAAGTGGCACTGATGAGTTCAGGCGTGCACATCTGCATTATGAGGAAAGGGAGTGAGTGATGGGGAGTGGAAATACAGGTGACCAGGTGGCACAGGTGTGCGTCTTACCGTGTGGTAAGGATACGGTTAGGACACTCCAGGTTTAAATACCTTGTCACTGAGGATCCTACGACCCGGAAGTGGCAACACTTGAGATCTCAGGCGCAGGACCACAGTTGATGTTACTTGCATGCGTTGCTTTAATGTTTGTAAACTATATTTGACGATTATCATAAGAAAAAAAGAAAAAAAGAAAGGCAGTGTAACATCTGTCTTCAAGTGTATCTGTCAGAATTAGACAGTATTACGGTATAATTTCTCACTTCACTAAGTTTACGACTACGATAAAAGTTCTCCCAAGTAGCAAGTTTCGGAGACAGCGAGAGCGTGTCCTCTCCGCACCGAGGTTGAGCGTCGACTGGCCAGCGGCGGCACCACGACCTCAGCTGGGTCCGCCTCTTGCCTCCCTCCCTGACGATGCTTCTTCATTTACATCCGACCGCAAATCTGAGCACCTAATTTGAGGCCAATTTTATTCGGAGCAAAGTATGATGAACAAGGTGTAACGCCACGTTTGCGGTATCTGATTCATGTGTAACCACGAAAACTGTTTCATATTCATGTAGCCAGTGAGGAACCTTCAAGTAAATGGCAACTGATTCCCGAAGAATTAATTTCCGGTAAGTGATGTCATGTCCTTGTGTAATGAAGATAAAGGATGCCTGCATATCACTAGAATTACAGTTAGTGTGGTGGTCACCTCGTCATGCCCTTGCACGCCAATTTACTATACCGTGCCTTGCTTTTCTGTGCTCTCAAAACAATGTTTGTGAAAAGTTACGCTTTTGTTTCGTGGAGGGAATCGGATAAACCAGTCGCACACAGTAAGTGGCCCCCAAGGGCATTGATGGCTGTCAGAGGAAACAGCCCTGCTGAAGGGAACCGAAGCTATTCCTCAGAATAAATAATTTTGAAAGAAATCCCTAAGGCCTACTGTGAGGGAAACTATAAATTATGGTAAATATATTGATTACATACATCAGTAGTATAATAGCTTCCGTCGTGTTTCTGTTTTGTTTGGTAGGCGAATTGGACGGAGAGGAAAGGAAATGGGGTAGCAAGGAGGGAGAGGTTGAAGGAAGAGGATTGGAGGAAGAGAGGTATGTAGTTTCATGCTAGGTGAACGACCGACAGAAGCATAAACATCAGACGAGACGGTCGACAGAGAGAGAGAGAGAGAGAGAGAGAGAGAGAGAGAGAGAGAGACAGAGAGAGAGTGGCAGGCGACACGTGGCGTATGAGAGTACCTTAATTCGCTGAGGGTCAAACGGAACTTACCAAAGTGATTGACTTTATGGAACGTGTTGCTGCGCTTTTGACAGAAATGGACTCATGTTGCACGCTCAAACAAAATCACAAGGTCATGAAGAAAGTAAACTGCCACATGAACTTTCCAGATATTGAGATTGCTGTGCCTCCTCGTAGTAATGCCAACCAATTATTGCGACGTGTTAGAAGCATTTCAGCCGATTTCAAAGCAAGTCATGAAAGAGATTGGTTGTGTGTATGTTATAAGGTAATTAAACACACACACACACACACACACACACACACACACACACACATACACACACGCCCGGTAGCTTAGTGGTTAGAGCGCTCGCTTCACAAGCCAGAGGACCGGGGTTCGATTCCCCGGCCGGGTGGAGATATTTGGGTGTGTCTCCTTTCATGTGTAGCCCCTGTTCACCTAGCAGTGAGTAGGTACGGGATGTAAATCGAAGAGTTGTGACCTTGTTGTCCCGGTGTGTGGTGTGTGCCTGGTCTCAGGCCTATCCAAAGATAGGAAATAATGAGCTCTGAGCTCGTTCCGTAGGGTAACGTTTGGCTGTCTCGTCAGAGACTGCAGCAGATCAAACAGTGAAACACACACACACACACACACTCTCTCTCTCTCTCTCTCTCTCTCTCTCTCTCTCTCTCTCTCTCTCTCTCTCTCTCAGCTACAGGAAGAGTAATGTCTTAAGACGAGTTTTCCAGCCTGGCTATTCCCTCGGGTAATCATTCTGTCCAAGTGTTGCTGGAGTTTATTAATATCCAGCCGAGACCTTCCCTGGTAAACAAATAATCAGCTGCACATGATTAATGAATTCTCACCTGAGTCCCTGTCTGGCAGCATGAAGGACTAATAGTTTAATCTGCCCTCAGG
>NC_059301.1:28103249-28115749 GCF_017591435.1 Portunus trituberculatus
TGCTGTGTGTGTTGGGTGCGGGAGGATCAAATGCTTGTTGTGTGTGTTGGATGCGGGAGGATCAAATGTTTGTTGTGTGTGTTGGGAGCGGGAGGATCAAATGTTTGTTGTGTGTGTTTTGGATGCGGGAGGATCAAATATTTGTTGTTGTGTGTTGGAAGCGGGAGGATCAAATGCTTGTTGTGTGTGTTGGATGCGGGAGGATCAAATGTTTGTTGTGTGTGTTGGGCCAGGAGGATCAAATGTTTGTTGTGTGTGTTGGGCCAGGAGGATCAAATGTTTGTTGTGTGTGTTGGGCCAGGAGGATCAAATGTTTGTTGTGTGTGTTGGGCCAGGAGGATCAAATGTTTGTTGTGTGTGTTGGGCCAGGAGGATCAAATGTTTGTTGTGTGTGTTGGGCCAGGAGGATCAAATGTTTGTTGTGTGTGTTGGGCCAGGAGGATCAAATGTTTGTTGTGTGTGTTGGGGGCGGGAGAAAGGGGGAGGAAGGAAGGAATGTTTGTTGTGTGTTGGGAGCGGGAGGATCAAATGCTTGCTGTCTGTGTTGGGAGCGGGAGGATCAAATGCTTGTTGTGTGTGTTGGGTGCGGGAGGATCAAATGCTTGCTGTGTGTGTTGGGTGCGGGAGGAACAAATGTTTGTTGTGTGTGTTGGGTGCGGGAGGATCAAATGCTTGCTGTCTGTGTTGGGAGCGGGAGGATCAAATGCTTGTTGTGTGTGTTGGGTGCGGGAGGATCAAATGCTTGCTGTGTGTGTTGGGTGCGGGAGGATCAAATGTTTGTTGTGTGTGTTGGGTGCGGGAGGATCAAATGTTTGTTGTGTGTGTTGGGTGCGGGAGGATCAAATGTTTGTTGTGTGTGTTGGGTGCGGGAGGAAGGGGGTGGGAGGAAATAAAGTTTGCCTTGTGTGTGTTGGGAGCTGGAAGATTAAATGTTTTTCTGTGTGTGTTGTGGGGCGGGAGGACATGTATAAATGCCTGCAATAGCAAGGACACATGAAATCTAAACCTAATTTGTTAATGATTAGAGAAACGAAGGAAATGAGAAAAGAAAGCTAAAAGTCTTACTTACGTATGTGAATATAAGAATGGTAAAAAGTAATGATGTTGATAGTGGTAAGTACAATTTTGATGATTCCGATAATGATAACAATAGTAAAATAGTAATGATGATAATAATGAAGATATTGAATGACTATGAGAATCAATATCCACTTAAATCAGCAGAGGGGGCCACAAAACAAAGGAAGCATACTCAAAATAAGTCATTTAACTCTTGTCAGTACTCCATGTTTGCTATTATTATGAAGGAGGAAGGCTCATTTTTGTGTCAGCGTACTACAAGCTTCAACCATTCTCTCTCTCTCTCTCTCTCTCTCTCTCTCTCTCTCTCTCTCTCTCTCTCTCTCTCTCTCTCTCTCTCTCTCTCTCTCTCTCTCTCTCTCTCTGTGTGTGTGTGTGTGTGTGTGTGTGTGTGTGTGTGGGTGGGTGTGCGTGCGTGCGTGTGTTTTAGCCATGCTCTTTAAAGGTTTATCAATAACAGCTGTGTCCGGTAAGGGGGAAAAAAATATGGTGATTGATGTCGCATTTCGCGTAACGTTATATTTTACTGCAGGGAAATGCCGTGGTAATGATTTCATTTTAATTAATTAATATGCCCAAGTAATGGTATGTATTGATTGGCGCGTGGGGGCTCAAAAGTGGTTATTTGTTAAGATAGATAGGTAGATAGATAGATGACCCTTGTGCGTATTGTTTTTGCTGTTATTGTTGTTGTTATTGTCATTATTATCATTATTATTGCTAGAAATTATGAACTAGTTTTCACTGAAGGCATGATAAATATTTTGTGTGTTTAGGACATTATGGAAAATTGTACGGCTAGATTGAGTTGCTGACTGAATGATAGCAATGTTGTTGTGTAGTTAAGTACATAGGCATATATGTAGATAGCTAGATAGACTGATGGATATATGGGTGGATAGACAAATATATATCATTAATATATATATATATATATATATATATATATATATATATATATATATATATATATATATATATATATATATATATATATATATATATATATATATATATATATATATATATATATATATATATATATATATATATATATATATATATATATATATATATATATATATATATATATATATATATATATATATATATATATATATATATATATATATATATATATATAAATAGGTAAATAGGTACTGGATGTAACTCGAGGGGTTGTGGCCTCGCTTTCCCGGTGTGTGGAGTGTGTTGTGGTCTCAGTCCTACCCGAAGATCGGTCTATGATCTCTGAGCTCGCTCCGTAATGGGGAAGACTGGCTGGGTGACCAGCAGACGACCGTGGTGAGGTGAGTTTATTTTAATTGAACTTATGTTTTCGCCGAGGTTGAGTTCAGAAAACAGGAGGAACATCGAGGCATTTTCTCCTCATCGTACATGGCGATCTTCCCTGTACGACACGCATGGGGAATGAGATGAGATGGGGGAGGCCACTTTGTTTAAGGAAACAAACACTAAGTCTATTTCTCGTCTTTTGTTGTTGGTGTTTGTGAGGGATTTTGTAATTTACGTGCCAGTGTAACTCTTCTCTTAAGATTCTTGTTGCACATGAGGTAATCATGATGAGCATGAATGTTTTTAAAGTTCTAGATGCATCTTTATTAGCTTCGTAGCACTGGAAGAGAAAAATAACTATATTCCTTATCATTTATAACTATTTCTCTACATTCTTTTGTACTAACGCCTTTAAGAGCCTTTAACGCAAACTATTGATATTTTCTAGAATGTTTTTATGATTGTAGTTTCAGTTTGAGTTGTAAAGGATGTTTTCACTATTCGAGGTTTAGTTTTTAACAAGGAATCTGCATCACCACTGCAAAATAAGACATACCAAACGCAACTAATGATCTTATTAGCTTTTAGCATCAGTAATTGTGAGTGAAGCGTATTGTTCTAGAATTGTCCTCGAAATCTCTTAGTCTCTGTTTATGGCTTTAAAGAATAATCATCATGACAGAACTAAACGTCTTTGAAATACGAACCAATGTGTCTCTCAATCTCTATCTCCTGTACAGCACTTCGATAACCAGCAAGGAAGGACCACGGGGAGACCTGCAGGTGTTGTGTTTTATACATTTTGTTTCTGGCGTGAAATGATTTAGCAGTAGTTTTTGGGGTTTTATGAGAGTTTCCCCTTTGGCAATAGTTTTTTTTCTATCTATTCATTTTGTTACATGCAATTCGTTTTCTAAATTGGGGAAAAAATTCAAAAACTTCTCTTGCCCTGAATATTAAATAGTCATGCAGATCTAATCCGAAATTCTATTGTGCACGTTTTATTCTCTCTCTCTCTCTCTCTCTCTCTCTCTCTCTCTCTCTCTCTCTCTGAGTAAATAATCGTCTTGCATTCCCGTTCCGGTATTTCCGCGGCGCCTTTTGCCATCCCAAGCTCTTGGGCGGCGAAGGGTCCCGCGGCGCTCTCAGAAGGGGAAGTGTTCCGCACCGTTAGGAGGACGCAAGGGGAGCATGACGGATGTCGAGGGGAGAAGGAAGAGAGAGAGAAATACACACAATATCTGGCTGCCAAATATACGACTAGCTGTGCCCTCCACTCACTTACCTACTTCATCTTGCCTGTTTATACCTTCCCCTTGCAGCCTTCACCTTAGTTTCACCTCTTATTCATCCCTCTCATGCTGATCACTCTGGGAACATGAGGCAAAGGAGTGTTGTGTTGTCTCTTCACAGGAGAGACATTTGTTTATTCCCTGTCGCCTCCATAATTACAAAGAGCTTGCTGCATACATACATACATACATACACAAACACAATCTCCAATTTTCCTTATCATCATGTTCTCTTTCTTTTGTTGTTCCACGGCCATATAGTCACGTTTTTTTTTTTTTTTTTAAATCATACAATAAACCGAGCCTTGAGTCTTTTTCTTGATATAAGAGGGCCACTAGTCGAGGACAACAACAACAAAAAAAAAAATAGTTGAGTGAAACGTTTACGGTATAAGAATATTTTCACTTAAATAACAACAATTGCAGATCCATTAATGTGACATGTAATCAGTTCTCCTTAGAGTGTTTTTCCAGAAGCACAAGCTAAAAGAAATCGTTAACCTTGCCTTGTGTGAGTTCTGAATATTTCATTATTGACTGGAGTGAGACTTGTGATTCATAAAAGCCAGACGGAAAATGTGTGGCTTTTTACTGCTACCAAATTCGTGTTGCGACGAACGACATTTTGTTTACGGAGAGTTTCATTTCCCTTTCTTTATAGTGACTTGTAAGTAGCAGTATATTTCGCTCGTGCAGCTGTGTTTACATGTACTTAGTTAATGGAAACGTTCCTTGGAATTCTGGTATCCTTATGTTCTTATTGATGTTATATTTGTGTACGTGCGGTGGTATACTTCCAGGAAAAGTCACGGTAAAGCGGGTTTTTTTTTTTTTTGTGTGTGTGTGTGTGTGTGTATATAATAATAATAATAATAATAATAATAATAATAATAATAATAATAATAATAATAATAATAACAATAATTCGGTTTATTTGAGATGGCAGCTAGTACAGAGCTGAACGTTCTACACATTATCTTACTTATACATACTTATACTAATATTCATACATCTTAAACCTACACAACCCTCCTTGGTGGCATCTGACATCTTGATGCGCGGCGGCTATATTATTATATAGCACCTGCTAAGACTTTTGACCTAGGGTTGTGGGGCTGTGGTGATCAAGCCACTCCGTGTGTATTTGTTTGTTCGGAGTGTTTCTCCTACCTAGAAACGGGTCACAACTTCCGACTTATACCAGGTACCTAATCATTACTAGGTAAACGGGCTACACATTTGAAAATAAGCCTTGCCCAACTGACCTCTGACCTGTCCCGGAAATCGAACCAAGGATTTCTCGTTTGAGTCGAGTATGTTACTCCTGCACCACCAGTGTGTGTGTGTGTGTGTGTGTGTGTGTGTGTGTGTGTGTGTTACTCATTTGATATCAGTAATGACTCTGTTTCGCAGAGTTGACCACTAACCACTACTAAAGATAATAATCTATGTAGTCATATTTTTTTAACTACCTAATTCCATCGTTAGCTCTCTGCTCCATTTTATCATTATTTTTTTATAATTTTTCATCCATATATGTTATTCAATCCTATTAATTTTATATTTAATCTTCTTATGCATCTGTTTGTTTATTTATTCATTTCATTTATAAATTCTTTTTTTATTATTATTTTCTTTGCCATCGAAGCTGCCTTTCACCTTTCCGACAACACCACTTTTGTACCGCTGATCTGAACAGCAAATTTTATTCTTATAATAATAACATACCTATCTTCTTACTGACCTGTTCCTCTTGATAATCTGTTCCTCTCGTTGGACTTTCCTAGAACCAAAAATTCATCGCCTCTTTTCCGTTAATTTTTGTGTTCTTGATTTGAATCCCCGCTGCATACAAACAAGCACCATACCCTGAAATATACCTATCTTTTTGCCAACCTCTTCCTCTCTTAACACATTTCTTAGAACCACTTATTAGCGGCTTTAATCCCGAATCTTTGCCTTTCATCTGAATCTTCCACGTATACAAACAATTCCTTTAATCCTAAATCCTCTTTTAATCAACCTGTTGCTCTCTTTCTCATTTCTTAGAACTACAACCTGCGCACATCAAAGAAAGCACTGCCTCCCTTGTAACAAATACTAACCCTCTCATAATTACGAGCTCCTCCGGGTGTCTCTCAAGCTTGTGTCTCCATGCTACACAACTCTCTCCCTATTATTCCCAAAGCTGCATCACGGGTCGGTCTCTTCCGCATCATTAGCGCAGGAAAGCTTGTTGTGTCTCAGTCAGCTCTGTCGGACGTATTAGTGTGGTAGCGGTGGTGCTACTCGTGGTGGATGTGGTAGTTCTGGCCGTGGTGGTGATGTTGATTGTTTTTGTGTGTGTGTTTTTTCTTCTTTTTTGCTCTTGTTCTTTATTTTCTTCAACTTCCACCTTCTTCTCATCCTTCTCCTCCTCCGCTTTCTCTTTCTCTTCTTTTTCTTATTGTTTTTTTTATCATCGTTATTATTTCTGTTGTTATTATTATCATTATCATTATTGTAATCATTATCATTCTTATTATTATTATTATTATTATTATTATTATTATTATTGTTATTATCATTATCATTACTATTATTATTATTATTATTATTATTATTATTATTATTATTATTATTATTATTATTATTACTATTATTATCATTATCATTATTATTATTATTATTATTATTATTATTATTATTATTATTATTATTATTATTATTATTATTATTATCATTACTATCATCGTTGTTGTTATTATGAGAAAAAGCCATGTGCAGCGAGGCTACAGGAGAAGGGAAGGCATCTACTTAATACAAAGGATTACAAAGAAAGACAAAGAAAATCCAAACAGCAACAGACTCTGAGGTTTTTAATAGGCTGTTTGGGTAACTATTCTACTTGAAGTAATAGTGAGAGACACAGGATATCACAGAATGTGGTTCCTCCCCCTCCCACAGCCGAAGCTGGCCGGAAAAAAAAAAAAGTAAATAGTGCCATGCTGTATAGGAGAAAACCACAACATGGAATTTGAGAGGAACTTAACTACATCTCATTTACATAATATCTTAATCTTAGTGTTAGCGTCAACTAATGGGACACTTTCTCTACCATGAATTTGGTTGAATAGAATACATTTTTTTACTGGATGCCTATAATGATGGATTAGTTGATCAGGAAGACTCGAATCATATTACTATTACTGGGATGAGTCAGCAGTAAGTCGCCAAGAAACTTAGCTATCACTAAAGTCTCTTTTATCTGATTTATTTTCTTTGTTGTGAGTAATTATTTTCTTCCTTATTGAAATATATCCCTTTCATATGTCAGATAATATCAAATGAATGTGTTCATTATTCTTAGAAAGATCGAAACAACAGTTGGCATGGAAATAGCAATTGAAGATACCAAGAAATACAAAATTACGGTGATGAGAAAGAGGCTAAAAGCAGTCTGCTACTACTACTACTACTACTTTACTTCTACTACTGCCATTACTACTACTGCTACTACTACAATTGTTATTACTAATACTACTACTGCTCGCTGTTACTAGTACTATTATTACTGTCACTATTAGTATTTTACTACTACTACTACTACTACTACTACTACTACTACTACTACTAAAGTACTACAAACATTTCACCATCACCCCAACCAGCACTACCACCAGCGTTAACCCAAGGCTCACTTACCGCTAATGACGTAGTGGAAAACTTTCAAAATAAAAAGAGATAAAGAGGCACCACTTGACTACATTATGGCCATGTGTCACCACCACTACCATCACCACAACTACTGCTACCATTACTATCCAACAATTGCCACCGCTACCACCACAGCACTGCCACTGTTATCACCACACCACTGCTACCATTACCACCACACCGCTACCACAGTCACCACTACACCACTGCTACTATTGTTACTACCATCACGCCTTCTGCTACTATCTTTCGCTAACATTACTATCAGCAGCAGTAGAATTACCATTTTTTTTAGATTTAAGAGAGAGAGAGAGAGAGAGAGAGAGAGAGAGAAGGGCGATGTTTCTTATGAACTTTTGCCTCACCTCATTTTGTCCAAAAGTTGTGGGTACGTTAAGGTATATTGTTAAGGTACATCAGGAGTTCGAAGCGGCCTCATTTAGTGCTCTCTCGAAGCTAGGCTAGGTGGCCTTTGTGTACCAGGTTACAAAGTCAAACTGGACTGGAGTCTTCTTTCGCTTACTCTTGTTACGGTTCTCCACCCCGAGTCAGCCGTCTCCAACGTTCCAGGTCTTCTGCGTCTTTTCCAGTCACACCCACTACAAGCATGTCTTGTTTTAGTGCCTCTGGAGTGTACTGTTATGGTTGCAAATCAGGTGCCAAGTTTTGTAAGAAGACTGTAAGTTGATCAGAAAATTTCGTGTTAAGGGAAAAACAATATACACATTACTAGGAGCTGGGAGATATTAATCGATTTCTTCCCATGACTTTACTTGTTCAGCGTTTTCCTGTATTCTTGATTTATCTGGTGTGCTAAAAATGCGTCATTCGCCAGGTTTTATGAAGTGACTGCATGCTGACCAAAAAAACTTTAGGTTCAGCAAAGATATTATATACTCTATCCATGTCTCGTGACGGTGGTGAAGGAGTTCAGATTTGTTCATTGTCACCTGCTGCAGTACACGTTCCTAACACCACTCGGCTAGCGCATAAAATACGGCCGCTAGTAAGCGTTCTACACATTTTAAGACTTTATAATTATATGCAATCTACCAGCATATAGGGACTGCCGGGGTGCAGTGGGACCGCGCGTGCTTTGTAGGGACCCAAGGTTCTCAAGTGCACGGGTTCGAATCCCGGCCACGGTCCGAGGTTAGCAAGGGCATCCACTCGGGGTAACGGTTTCTAAATGCCAAAACCAAGGTCTTCCTGACTCCTCTGTCAGGAGGCACCGTTCTAGCCCTAATGTATAAGGAAACCTGACGTAAAAAAAAAAAAAAAAAAAAATCTACCAGCTCATATTTTATTTCTCATTATGCTTTCATCATTAGACATTAGACGTGTGTGGGTTGCCTGCCACTAACTCGATAAGCGTGTGAGTGTGTACTGAAGTCGTATGATGGGGTGAATAGAGTTATTGGCGCCATTGAGTATGTTACTGTGCAGCTGTCAATAGCCAAACACGCGGGAATTGTGTGACCTTGTTGCTGCACTGTAATTCAATCACCGTCTGCTTCATAATCATACGAGAATTCCGCTTGAAGACTGGCAGGTGAAAATAATAAAAAAAGGCGACAAACGAATAATTTTGCATACTTTTTCACCGAATATGAAGTCTTTGAGCTGGAATACATTATAGGAGCAATATTTTATGGCAGTAATTGTGATTCATTAGATTTATATAAGTTTGCTCCACAATACGTTAGAAAGTCTTGTGATGGCAAGTGTGACTCATGTTATAATCGCAGCTGTTCCCTCCTTCCTCGTTTTACATATTCTCACGTTACTACAGTCCACTGATTCTCCTCCACGTTTCTAGTTCAGGCAGTGCAATTTTTATGTATCTCCTTGAATACTGAACATCACACTCATGCAAAAGAAATTACTGTTACCAAATAACTAACTAAAGGACTATTTTCATATGCCTAGTATCACTTTCCATTATCTTACCACTTGTTCACCCAAAATCCTTAAGCTCTTACACTGCAGAATTATGTTCGTAGTTTCCTCATCTGAGGTTGTGGCTGCCTTAGCTTTACACTTCACTAAAGCATGTCTCACACGGTCGCTCTTTCCTGGGAAATCGTGTCATGTGACAGCATGTTCGACGAAACGTCTCGGGAAATAATAGCACACGGCATCTCAAGAAAGAACAACAAAGCCATGCGCGGCAGCGGGACAACAAAACAAACATAGCAGGAGCGAAATCACCAAGCATGGATGTCATTTACCGAGTTATTTTAGTAGTGGGAGTCTGTGTACTTGCTTTGCAGGATGAAGAATGAGTAAAGCAGCACAGAAGAAGGATATGGACACGAAAATGGTTAGCTAGAAGAGAAGAAAGCAGCCAGTAAAGCAGATTGCTGTCTCTATAGATGAGGAAGTACAACTGGGATGCAAGGTGTTCCACAAAGGTGGCTGGTCCAGAACCAAGTCAATCAAGGTGTCTTCTCCATGTAAGATGGAGTCATAATGGGTGATAATGCAGCATCCGATGATCTCTTGGTTTGATTCGAGACGATACTGCCGTCACGTGCCGTGGTAGGCGAAAGCAGAATGTAAAGAAACCACGAAATCAAAGAAATGTTCCATGATCATATTTAACAGTTAAATTCGGTATATATACTATATAAGGTGAAGGGATAAAATTTTCATAATCAAGTAGTGATACCTAACACCAATTGATGGTAATTTACTACAGTATAATATTTAATACAGTATATTCATTATAGACTTTCAACAGCTTTCTCTTAATCACAGGAAATCCGCGAAAGATTTCGATAGTTTCCATGGACGTCGCCTAGAGCGAAATCTCAGTTCTTCTGCAACATCTTGTCGAAAACAATATCGTATGACACAATGTCGCAGTAAAAGATGCCTGTGTGATACCCGCTTAATGTATCTGTTGCCAAACTAATCAAACGAACACATGTTTTAAGATGATGCACTAGATCCTCTCGGCATCAGTGAACTCGACACTGAGCAGTACCTTCCAGCAGTCCCCGGGATGGATATTGTACAGCAATGCTCCAAGCCGTAAACTGGTGAATAATTTCATATATGACGTTTCGCAATCATGAATATTTATAACAAAGTATGGGATTTTTTCTATATATTGAAGCCTTCACGGGCAGCACTTTTGCCAATATGGTTTGTGATTACCTGTGTACCAGCGGCAGTGTACACGCGGCACACCATTCGCGGACCCTTCACCGGGAGTGTTAAAAAAAAAAGCTTTCATGTTGCCTCCATAAAGTATTATGTTAGTATTTAAAAAAAAAATAGGTAAATGAAAAAAATGGATAGTAAAAAAACTTTCTCTTTTTTGCCTGTATTTTTAGAACATATTTCGAGGTTCATAACATGGAGTATTATTTAATATCATTATCACCCTTATGTTGTATTGTTGTGGTCAATGTTATGTTACCACGAAGAGGGCACAAGAGTAGCAGTGTCGTTAGTTCAGGAACTCTCTCACACTGTCTTCTCAGAGGAGTTAACGAAAACACAGCTTGGGTTTTCCTTATATCAACAATACAGTTATTTACACTACACAAGGATAGTCTTGTACACACACACACACACACACACACACACACACACAGTCTACAGCTCCCTGGCAAACGCCCGGGGGAGCACAACGGCCAGCTCGTGTGTTCGTCAGACTCCAACTAACGTAGCTCCGTCTTGTCAATCTCTCGTCAGCAAAAACTCACTGACACCGGTGACCGACTCATATATTAAAGAACAGTTACAAATGCATTGGTTACAATAGTTAAAGTATTACTTAATAATAAATGAAAGAAATAAAATATATGATAGTACTAAATATATGTCTATGCTGTTTTAATTACATATATATAATCCAGCAACCAGAGGTTCTCACACTGAGCCTGTGGGAACGTATACTGACTTAGCATAAGAAGTGCTTGCATATGAAAATGAAAGGATGTGCTCCTCGCTAAGATCAGCCTCGCTTCTCACGACTGTGTGTAGAAACAAGGAAAAAATAATTATATACAACTCATACCCTAACAGTATATCTGCCTTCAAAATGCAATATATGACTGACTTCGGGCTCAGCATGTCCAGCACAAGCATATTTTTTCCTTTAAGGAAATTGATAATGGGAAATAAAAAGGAAA
Organism: Portunus trituberculatus; assembly: GCF_017591435.1. Lineage (NCBI taxonomy): Eukaryota > Metazoa > Arthropoda > Malacostraca > Decapoda > Portunidae > Portunus > Portunus trituberculatus. Next base: position 28,114,759 of record NC_059301.1, read on the forward strand.
ACATAATCTATTGGCTCCAAAGAATTCAAGATTTCGCAAATGATCCATGGTAATGTTTTTGTATTATCATTTTTATTTCCATGGCGTGGCAATATAAACATTATAGTCATGGGAAGTAAAATTTGTCACAAAGTAGAGTAAATGAAATAAAATACGTCGCTTAGTTGGTTCATTAATTCTGCATGCATCCATATGATAATGGTGGTGTGCAGCAAATGAGCTGTAGCTGTTATGGTGGAACATGTTTTTGCATATTTGTAATTGAACTTATACATAATTGTTGTAACTAATGAAAATCCATCATAGGTGAAGTAAAAAAGAAGTGGTCATTTACATATGTGTGTGTGTGTGTGTGTGTGTGTGTGTGTGTGTGTGTGTGTGTGTGTGTGTGTGTGTGTGTGTGTGTGTGTGTGTGTGTGTGTGTGTGTGTGTGTGTGTGTGTGTGTGTGTGTGTGTGTGTGTGATCGTATTTTATGTTTGTATGGTACAGCCAAATAGTTGCGGAGCGAGAGTCGAGAGGTAAAGAGTGAAGGGTAAATTGTCGAATGAGGAAGATAAAGGGGAGTGAATACATAGTGCAGAATGTATCCTGTCATCCTCCCTTGGTAATATTCATCTCTTTCCTCTTCGCCATTCTCATAACTGCCTACCCTGTTCTCTCCCTCGGTGTCGTTCGAGTTGATTATTTTAACTTACCCAAAACAGTCTTTTTTTTATCAATTTATTTATTTTTTTTAGCTCAGTGTTAGGTGACAAAGGATAGAATGTGTGACAGCACTATGGCGGCACATGACACACGAGCGGGAGGCTGCCACTGGAGTCCACACATCACAGCAGTGTGGCCACAGGCAAGAACGGAGGCACAGGGTGATGGATGCGGTAGTTCAGTAGTATAGTTGGCTACAGGGATATAGAGGATTGTATGATAACTGGAAATTTATCACCCTCTCTCGCTCATTTCTTGTGTAAATTAATAGTACTCAACTGGGCA